>NC_138385.1:76188-99916 GCF_054177405.1 Leptonychotes weddellii | reverse complement strand
CTGCAGGTTGGTGCTCTGGCCCTCCACCTGGGTGGCCAGCAGCAGTGAGCTGTCTTCCCCTGTCACACCAGGACACATGGCCTCCCGCACCCACTTGGCTCTGGCCGTTGTGGACATCTGGTACTCCAGGTCGCCTTGGCTCTGGGGCACCTGGGTGTAGGTGGTGGTCTTCTTGAGCGTGTACTGGCACCCACAGGCCTCATCCTCTTCCATGATGCCCTTGCTACTGACCGAGGGCACACAGGTGTTGGCACCTGAGTGGATGCCAGAGTCATAGGTGTATGTCTGCTGCCACTCAGTCACCTTGATGGGTTGTTCGATCAGGTTCATCACTTCCATGGCGGCTGCTGCTTGTGGAGCCTGGCCGGGCTGGGTGTAGGGGTCGGGCCGGGCTGGGAGCCAGCGCGGGCAGCGAACTGAGCTCGGCGCGCTCGGGCGGCGGCTGCCTTCAGATATGTTTTGCAAACATTTTTTCACAATCTGTTACTTGTCTTATTTTAACAGTATATTTTGAAGAATAAAAGTTTTAAACTTTGGAGAACTCCAGTTAATCAGTGTTTTTTTTTTTGTGTGTGTGTGTGTGTGTGGCCCATGCTTCACAGTTGTGTCCTAAGAAATTTTTATTCACCCCAAGGTTGAAAATATTTTGTCTTGTCTTTTTCTATTGCCCATCTTTTTTTAAAAAAAGATTTTATGTATTCATTTGAGACACAGAGATACAGAGAGAGAGAGAGAGCATGAGCAGGCGGAGAGGCAGAGGGAGAGGGAGAAGCAGGCTCCCCGCTGAACCAGGAGCCTGATGTGGGGCTTGATGTGGGGCTCAATCCCAGGACCCCAGGATCATGACCTGAACTGAAGGCAGATGCTTAACCATCTGAGCCACCCAGGCGCCCCTCTATTGCCCATCTAAAGTGAATTTTTGTGTGACATGAAGTGTCAAGTTTTGTGGGTTTGTTTGTTTGTTTGTTTGTTTTTGGTATATGGATATCTAGTTGTTCCAGCTCACCTGCTTTAAAGATTTTCTTTTCTCCATTTAATTATTTGGCACCTTTGTCAAAGATCAATTACCCATAACTGTGTGGGTCTATTTCTGGATGCTCTATTCTGTTCCATTGATCTAAATGAATGTCTTTTTGCCAACATCAAATTATCTTGATTTCGGCAGCTTTGTATTAAGTCTTAAAATCAGGTAAATTTTGTTATTTTAGAAATTTTTTTTCAGCATTTAGATTGTTTGCATTTCCATATAAATTTTAGTATCAGTTTGTAAATACCTTTTAAAAACCTGTTGGGATACTGATTGTTTGAGTTACATTTGTGAATTAATATGAAGAAAATTGACACTTTGACACAACTGAGTCTTCCGATCTATGAATATGATGTATCTCTCCATTTATTTTTCTTCAAATTTTGTCAGCAAAATTTGAAGTTTTAAATGTACAGGCTTGCACATATTTTGTTAAATGTAACATTAAGTAATTAATGTTTTGGGATGCTATTTTGAATGTAAATGCTTTTTTATGTCAACATGCAATTGTTATTTGTTGGTTTATAGAAATACAATTGACTTTTGTATGTTGATCTTATATCTCATGATCTTGCTCATTTGTGTATTTAACAGTTCTCTTGGAGATTTATTAGGATTTTCCATATATACAATAATGTCACTTGTGACTACAGATGGTATTGGTTTCTCCTTTCTATCTTTATGTCTTTTATTTTTTATACTGACTTTATTGCAATGGCTCAGGCCCCCAGTACAGTGTTGAAAAGAAATGGCAAGAATGGACATCCTTAGTTTGTTCTCAATTTTAAGAGTAAAACAATAGGGCTTTTTTAATTTTAATTTTTAAATTTTTTTGTAGATGCCCTTTACCAGTTTAAGGAAGTAATCTTCAGGTCTGTTTTTTCTTTTTAATGAATTAGTCTTGATTTTTTAAAATGCTTTTTCCAAGTCTATTAAGATGATCATATGGCTTTTATTCTTTATTCTGTTTATGGTGAATTACAACAATTGATTTTCTTTTTTAAAAGTTTTTATTTAAATTCCAGTTAGTTAACATACAGTGTAATATTAGTTTCAGGTGTACAATTTAGTGATTCAACACTTCTATGTAACAGCTGGTGCTCATCACAAGTGCACTCCTTAATCACCATAACCTATTTAATCCATCCCCCCACCCACCTCCCCTCTGGTAACCATCAGTTTGTTCTCTATACTTAAGAGTCTTTCTTGGTTTGCCTCTCTCTTCTTATTCCCCTAGTTTGTTTTACAACAATTTATTTTCAAATGTTAATACAACCTTGCATACCCAGAATAAATCCCACTTGGATGTAATGCATTATCCTTTATATATATTGCTGGACCCACTTTGATAGTATTTTGTTAAGTATGTTTATATCTTTGTTGATAAGGGATGTTCTGTAGCTTTCTCTTTTTGCAGTATCTTAGTCTGGTTTTAATATTAGGATAATGCTGCCTAAATATTACTTGAGAAATGTTCTCTCTTCTAATTTCTGAAAGAGTTTGTGTAAGGTTGATATTATTTCTTCCTTAAATGTTTCATAGAATTCATCAGTGAAACCATCTGTCCTGTAGTATTTTATCTTTTGAAATTTATTTTCCTTTATTAAAATTTTTATTTTATTTTTTATTAACATATACTGTATTATTAGTTTCAGAGGTAGAGTTCAGTGATTCATCAGTTACATACAACACCCAGTGCTCATTACTTCAAGTGCCCTCCTTAATGCCCATCACCCAGTTACCCCATATCCCCACCCACCTCCCCTTCAGTAACCCTGTTTGTTTTCTATAGTGAAGAGTCTCTTATGGTTTGTCTCCCTTTATGTTTTCATTTTATTTTATTTTTCCTTCTCCTCCCCAATGTTCATCTGTTTTGTTTTTTAAATTCCACATATGAGCAAAATCATATGGTATTTGTCTTTCTCTGACTGACTTATTTCGTTTAGCATAACACCCTCCAGTTCCATCCACATCATTGCAAAGGGCAAGATTTCATTCTTTTTAATGGCTGAGTAATATTCCATTATATATATACCACAACTTCTTTATCCATGCATCTGTCAGTGGACATCTGGGCTCTTTCCATATTTTGGCTATTGTGGACATTGTTGCTTATAAACATTGGGGGTGCATGTGCCCCTTCAAATCACTGTTTGTATCCTTTGGATAAATACCTAATAGTGCAATGACTGGGTCATAGGGTAGCTCTATTTTTAACTTTTTGAGGAACCTCCATACTGTTTTCCATAGTGGCTGCACCAGTTTGCATTCTCACCAACAGTGTAAGAGATTTCCCCTTTTTTCCACATCCTCGCCAACATCTGTTGTTTCCTGACTTATTAATCTTAGCCATTCTGACTGGTGTAAGGTGGCATCTCATTGTGCTTTTGATTTGTATTTCCCTGATGCCCAGGGATATTGAGCATTTTTTCACGTGCCTGTTGGCCATTTGTATGTCTTCTTTGGAGAAATGTCTGTCCATGTCTTCTGCCCATTTCTTGACTGGATTTTTTGTTTTTTGGGTGTTGAGCTTGATAAGTTCTTTATAGATTTTGGATACTAGCCCTTTATCTGATAAGACATTTGCAAATATCTTCTCCCATTCTGTAGGTTGCCTTTTAGTTTTGTTGACTGTTTCCTTTGCTGTGCAAAAGCGTTTTACCTTGATGAAGTCCCAATAGTTCATTTTTGGTTTTGTTTCCCTTGTCTTTGGAGACATGTCTAGCAAGAAGTGGCTGTGGTCAAGGTCAAAGAGGTTGCTGCCTGTGTTCTCCTCTAGGAGTATTTTAAATTCAATGTCTTTATGAAATATAAACTTATTCGGATTTTCTATTTTTTTAGTCAACTTAAAAATTTGATTTTTCAAGGAATTTGTCAATTTCATCTAAGCTGTAAAGTCTTTTGGCATGAAATTATTCATAATATTTCCCTACTAACCTTTCATATATGTAGTATCTGCAGTGACATTCCCTCTTTCATTCCTGCTAGTTCTAATTTGTATCTTCTCCCTTTTTATCTTATCATTATTACTTAAGGCTTATGAATCTTTTCAAATAACCAGATCTTGATCTTACTGATTTCCTCTATTGTTTTTCTGATTTCAATTTCATTGATTCCCCTTCTCTGTTCTATTTCTACTAATCAAGGTAGAAGCTTAGATTGTTGATTTGAATACTCTTCTTCTAATATAATGAGGACCTTAAGTTATTTCCCTAAAGCACTGCTTTAGCTACAACACACAAATTTTGGTATGCCATGTTTTCATTTTCATTTAGTTGAAAAGTTTCTAATTTAACTTATGATTTCTTCTTTGACCCATGTGTTATGTATAAATATCTTTTTAATTCCAAACATTCAGGAATCTTTGAGATATCTTATAGCTATAGATTCCTAATTTAATTCCACTATGCATCATAATTTGCATGATTTCACTCTTACTAAAGTTATTGAGACTAGTTTTGTGGCCCACAATATGGCTATTTTGATAAATGTTCCATGTACTATTTTATGTGATATTAATATAGGTACTCCAGCTTTCTTTGATTTTTTATATTGTATACTGCTTGTCACATATTTCCTTTTAACCAATCTGTGTCTTTATAATAAAGTGAGACTCATAGACAACATATAGTTGTGTCTTGGTTTAAACCCAAGCAGAGAAAATGATTCTTTCCTTTTTTTCTTCTTCTTTTTTGTAATATAGAAACTCTTATTTGAAAGTCAAAGTAAGTGAAGTCAAATGAGTATATTTTCCAAGATGAGTCAACACTGCCTGACCCAGCAGGATTTGAAAAGCTGCAGTAGGAAATAAGGAAGAATTAAAAGTATTTCTGGGCATTTTGACATTGAATGAATAATGCATGACTTTTAAGCAGTAGATAATGCAAATTAAAAATTTTGAGTCGGCAGCTCAGGTACACTTTATAATAGGATTGTAATAGAAAATGAAGAATAGGTCTAAGTCATAGACATGGTTGAAATATGTATATCCCTCAGTTTTATGCTTCAGTATAACAGAGTAAAGACAGTGATCTATAATGAAAAATAATTTGAAACAGTTATATTTGTCAGTGGAATAGACTGTAGTACATTGATATGTATTATTTTTTTCTAGCAGTTTTATAATATTCCAGGTAGGGAGGGCACAATAATTAACAATACAAGTATTATCCCTGCCCTCATAAAGTTCATATTTTAGTAGAAGAAAGAAAGAAATATGCAATTACATAATTATATGGTATTGAACAATTACATGTAATTACTACTAGTGAGAGCACTGAATGCTAAAGAAGTGTATAATGAAGGACATAATCTAGTGTTCAGGGGACCAGAACCAAAGTGGATAGTTAAGAGATCTAAAGAATGAGGAGTAAGCTATGTGAAGGGGGTTGGTTTGATAGACTAAGATAGATATGGGCAAATGCCTGAGGCAGGAGATAGCTTGGAATGTTTAAGAAAATGAAAGAAGCCTAGTATACCTGGAGTAAAGTGAGGAGAAGAAAGTAGGATATGTGACAGGAGAGAAGCAGGCAGTGACCTGGCAATATTAACTTTGATTTAGTAATTAGGGAACTGCAAAAAGCAATGGAAATCAAAGCAATGACATAATCAAATTTGTATTTAAAAATTTTTTACTCTTTGCTATGTGGAGAAAATATTGGAGTGGAAACAAGATATTTTTTATAAGATTTTATTTGAGAGAGAGAGAGCGCACAGAAGCAGGAGGAGCAGCAGAGGGAGAGGGAGAAGCAGGCACCCCTAAACAAAAGATTTTATAAGGAAATTAGCTAAGAAGCTATTGAAACACTACAATCTGGCATTGTTAATAGCTTTGTGGTCAGTAAGTTATAGTTGTAGAGATGTAGAAAAGCTAATCAATTGGAGAGATTTTAAGAAAGTACAATCAGGGTGCCTGGGTGGCTCAGTCGTTAAGTGTCTGCCTTTGGCTCAGGTCATGATCCCAGGGTCCTGGGATCGAGCCCCGCATTGGGCTCCCTGCTCAGTGGGAAGTCTGCTTCTCCCTCTCCCACTCCCCCTGCTTGTGTTCCCTCTCTCGCTGTGTCTCTCTCTGTCAAATAAATAAATAAAATCTTAAAAAAAAAAAGAAAGGAGAATCAACCAGACATTTTGATTCATTGTATATATGGGTTGAAGGAGAAGATAAGATCGATTCATAAACTTATGGCTTGAGTAGCTGAGTGGACAGTATTAGCATATTTGAGTCTGAGACCCCCAGAAGATGAGCAGTTTTGAGGGGAAAAAAGATAATTAGTTCAAGTTTGAGTATACTGAACTTGAGGTAACTAAGATATATGCAGATATAGAATATGCAGTTGGATATAGTCTTCAGTTTGAAAAATGGTGGATGCTGGAGATACAATTGTGGGATTCATCAGCATATTGATGGTGGTTGGTCATAAGAATGGATAACAGACATTTTCTAGGTAAAGTGTGTAGAATTGAAAAGCAAAGGGCCCAGGAAGAGTCCTGAATATCCAACACTGAAGGGCCATGTTGAGGAGAAGGACCCAGAAAAAGAGACTGGGAAGTAGCCACATAAATAGGAGGGAGACCAGGAAAATACAGCTTAATGGAAGCCAAGGTAGAAAAGAACTTTAAGGAAAGAAGGGTCAATTGTGCTGAAAGCTATTGATAGATCTGATAAAATGAAAATGCATGTTTAATTTTTATATACACATTCTAAGTGGATAGAATTAGCAAATAAGGTGTTGTAGCGTGCAAAGAACATGATGTTTGATTGAGACAAACCTGGTTTTAAATCCACAGGAAAGTAATGTCAGCAACGTGGTAGAATAGGAGTTTTAGCCCTCATCCCCCACAAAGAAACAGATTTTGACAACCACCCATGGATGAGGTACAGAAATCCACAGAGATGGGCGCCTGGGTGGCTCAGTCATTAAGCGTCTGCCTTCAGCTCAGGTCATGATCCCAGGGTCCTGGGATCGAGTTCCACATCGGGCTCCTTGCTCGGCAGGAAGCCTGCTTCTCCTTCTCCCACTCCCCCTGCTTGTGTTCCTGCTCTCGCTATCTCTCTCTCTGTCAAATAAATAAATAAAATCTTTAAAAAAAAAAAAAAGAAATCCACAGAGAGGTTCTAGCACTTCATTGGAGCTAAAAAATCTGAGAATAGACTCATTGAAGATGATAAACAAGAGCCGTTTCACTTTACCTATGTAACCTCTCCCCAAAGGCAGCACAGCTCAGTGCCAAGAGAGATCCCTACAGCCTGTGATTTCTCCCATGGGGGAAAGTGAGTATCTGACTTCCTTAGCTGCTCCATTCTCATCCTACCCATGACACTTAGGAGATTGGCACAGCTGAGTAGTCAGGGGGCAGCAAGGAGCAGGGAAAAGGGGTGGGGACTCAGAATAACTGGAGGGTTGAAGTCAACAAAGAGTCATGGATTCTACTACTCACTTTGCATAATCTGCCAAGAGGCCCACTCATAAACCTTGTATGATACATCACCTGCAGTCTCTCCCAATTACTCTGCAAGTGACCCCTAGATCTCCATGCATCCCTCACCTCTTTGGAGCTGGTGCCTGCCCCCCTCCCCACACTCCCACAAAATACACATGCAAGCCTCTATAGCTTGTGCACAAGCACATACAGGTGGCTCAACTCTGCTGGGTTGGGAGAAGGCACATAACCTTGAATGTTTCAGGGCACTGTCTAGGGAAAATAAATGGGAGGCTCTCAGCACATGGCCTGGCTTTGTAGGATTGAGATAGTGCATACAATCCTAAAATTACCCCCAAGAGGGAACAAGAGGAGTGGAGTGGGTACATCCATAGCAAATGTCTGAGAGACCCCCAGAGTGCCTAGCTAGGCTGACTGGTGAAGGTCTTTCTCTCTCAGAGCTAATCAGTAAAGACCAGAAGGGGTGATTGCTTTAAATGCAAAGATGGCAATGAAAGAATTCAAGGAATATGAAAAATCAAGGAAACATAACACTATTAAAGGAGTGTAATAATTTCCCAGTAATCAATGCCCCAAACATGGAGATCTATAGTCTAACAAATAATTCAAAAAGGAAGGTCAGAAAGCTTTAAGAAAACAGGCAATGCAATTAAATCTGGAAAACAATTCATGAACAAAAGAATTTCAACAAAGAAAATGAAATCATTAAAAAAGAACCAAATAAATTCTGGAGCTGAAGAGTATGATGAAAGAAATGAAAGATGCAATAGAGCTTCAACAGTAGACTTGTCAAATGGAAGAAAGAATTTGTGAACTTAGATAATTTGAAATTATCCAATCAAGGGGAAAAAAGAATGAAGAAGAGTAAAGGAAGCCTATTGGTTTTATAGGGCACTATCAAATGAATATTTGCATTATGTGACTCAAAAAAGAAGAGAGAAAAGACCAGAGGTTTATTTAAAGAAATAATGGCAGAAAACTTCCCAAATTATGGGAGGAACATGGACATCCAGATGCATGAAGCTCAAATAGTCAAATAGAATTAACCCAAAGAAGATTAAACTGAGACACATAATAACCAAATTCTCAAAACTCAAAGAGAAAAAGAAATTTAAAAGCAATAAAGGAAAAGCAACTCATCACATACAGAAGAAACCCCATTAGGCTATCAGTGGATATCTCAGCAGAAACCTTACTGACCAGGAAAGAGTGAGATGATATGTTCAAAATGCTGAAAGAAAAAAACCCTGCCAAACAAGAATAGTATACCTAGCAAAGATGTCCTTCAGAAATGGAGAGATTAAAAACTTTCTCAGAAAAACAAAAATTGAGGGAGTTCTTCGCCACTAGACCTGCCTCACAAGAAATGCTAAGGGGAGTTCCTTCAGTTGGAATGAAAGGATGCTAATTAATAATATGAAAACATATAAAAGTATAACTCAATGGTAAGGGCAAGTATACAGTCAAATCAGAATTATCTAATACTATAATGGTGGTGCTTAAATGACTTTTAATTCTAGTATAACAGTTAAAAGACAAAGGTATTAAAAATAATGAGAGCTACAATAATTTGATAATGAACACACATTATAAAAAGATATAAACTGTGACATCAGTAACATAAAATGTGAGGTAGAAGTAAAAGATAGAGTTTTTGTATGCAATCGAAGTAAAGTTCTTATCAGTTTAAAACAGACTATAAGCTATTTTATGTAATCCTAATACTAACCACAAGGAAAACACTTCTAGTAGATACACAAAAGATAAAGAGAAAGGAATCAAAGAATACCACTACAAAAAAGCAATCAAATCACAAAGGAAGACAGCAAGAGAGGAAGAAAAGAAAAAAAGGAAATATAAAGCCATCATAAGACAATTAACAAAATGGCAAAAGTAAGTCCTTACCTATCAATAATTACTTTAAATCTAAATTGATTACTTCTGGGGCAGAGGTCACCAGCAGCCTTGGCTTGGCCTGGGCTTTGGTCTGTGAAGCAGGTTTGCAGTCGATGAGGACCTTCTTCCAGGCAGTGAGCAGCAAGAAGGTCCATTCCACCAACTTCAACTGCTTGGTGATTGTGTGGATGTTCTGTTCAGAGAAAGCATTGCCTGATCATGTACGGTGACCACTTCATGGTCCAGGAAATGCTCATTGCCTTGCCTCTCACATCCAGGCCAGGGCTGTGGCAGGTGCTGGTACCAGGCACTGACAGTGCAGAAGAGACCAACAAGCAGATTTTAGCTTGGGATTGCTAGGACACTTTCCTAGGGCCACAGAGCAAAGAAAATAAAAAGACAGAGAGAGCAAGCAAGCAAGCAAGTGTGAGACAGAGCCATATGACTACTAATCCAACCAACATTTCTAGGACAAAACACATTCAGAGAGGGGTCTGGACAAACTTGAATTTATTTCACTTTCTTACCGTCACTCCCTGCCGAACTTGTTTGAATTTGGCTTCTCCCACTATTCACTCAAGGTACCTTTTACTCTTATTAACCAAATCCAGTGCTTTTTCTCAGTCATCTTTCTATCTCAGTAGCATCTGCCACTTTTAATTCACTCCCTTGTGGAAGTTCTCTTCCTCTTGGGTTTTTTTTTCTTCTCTTAACCATAAAAGTGTACTACTCTAATCCTTCATTTTCTTCTCTATTTCTGGGGTATCTCATTCTCTATCATAACTTGAACTACCCTCTTGGGTTAAATCCTACATTTCTGTTTGGCTTTAATCTCAATTACTGTGGTATAGTCAGATTACCTACTCCCAATTTCCTCCAAATCCTACCAACATTCTTTGTCCAAAATAGAATTGATCATCTTACATGCACATATACTTGCCTCGACCCCTGACTTCCCCATTCCTTTTATTTATTTATTTATTTTTAAAATTTTATTTATTCATTTGAGAGAGAATGAGATAGAGAGAGCATGAGAGGGGGGAGGGTCAGAGGGAAAAGCAGACTCCCTGCCGAGCAGGGAGCCTGATGTGGGACTCGATCCTGGGACTCCAGGATCATGACCTGAGCCGAAGGCAGTCGCTTAACCAACTGAGCCACCCAGGCGCCCTCCCCATTCCTTTTAAAGGCACTTCATATGCTTAGCCACCTAAGCTGGAAACCACAGCATTATCTCTGGTTCTGCCCTCTCCCCTTCCCTGCATATCCAATAAGTAAGTTCAGAATATTCTGTCTTAAACAAAAGCTTCTGAAATGTTCTCTCCATTCCCATTCACTGTATTGTTGTATTCTCCCACCCAGTCTCCTTTTCTCTGATCATTTTTGCTGCTGTTTAATTTTATCTTTCAAAGCACATCACTGGTTTTATGTATCTCTACTACTTGTTTCACATTGTGCCTAATGTGTTTTTCATACTGGGTTACCACCAATTTAGTGTGGATCATGAAATCAATTTAGGGGGTTAAATCAGCCTTTAAAAAACAGAGTAAAATAGAATAAAAAGTATCAGAGTGCATGGCACAGAGAATGGGAAGCATTCTTTTAAGGAATTTAAGTTTTCAGCATATAATCATGAATATACATATAAAATATAAAGTATGTGTATGTGTGTGTATACTTGGTTGCAATATAGAATTACTTCTTACCATGGGTTGTAGGAAAAAAATGGTTGATGGCTACTGGTTTAGAGAACTTCAAAATGCTCAGCCAGGCAATCAATGATCTCTAGACACTGGCCATTGTGTAGTTTGCCAAACAAATACATTTTCCATGACTTTGCTACAGCATTACTGTACTGCTTCTCTGACTGAAAGGGTGCTACCTTCAAGAGCCGGTTTTACCCCTCCCCCTTTAAAAAAGAAACTACCAAAAACAAACAAAAAAACCTATCAGAAGGCAGTATAGTGTAGTAAAGAGCCAGAATTTCTGGGGTTGAAATCCTAGCTTTGCCTGTAAGTAGCTCTGTGACTGTGGAAAAATTACTTAGTCTCTCAGTGCCTGTCTCCTCATTTATAAAATGGGTATGATAGTACCTATCTCCTAGGACTGCTGAGAGGATTAAATGAGTTGATATCTATAAAGTGCCTAGAACACTACCAGGAACACAGTAAGTGTTGTCTGAGAGGCCTTATGCTATAGTTGACAGCCTAGATTTGAGTTCCCCAGCTGCATGCTTAATTAGCTGTTATTTCTAGCCAGACTGTACCGCTCTCCTCATCTGTAAAAATGGGGATGGTTCAAACATTGCTGCAAAAATAGACTGAATGCTGGCACTGTGAACTTGAGGATCAGGCTGTTTTCTCTATGTCCCCAGCACTTTGCATAGTGCCTGATACACAGTGTGCAATAAACATTTGTTGAATTTACAAATTAAAAAAATATAAATTGATTAAATTTTTTCAATCAAAAGACAGAGTGCTTGAAAGGCTTTTTAAAAACCCACACGATCTAACTATAAGAGAATCACTTCAACTTTAAGGACACACACAGGCTGAAAGTGAAAAGATGGAAAAAGATACTCCATGAAAATAACCAAAGGAGAGCAGGGATGGCTATACTCGTATCAGAAAAATAGACTTTAGGTCAAAAACTATCAGAAGAGACATCATTATATAATGATAAAGGTGTAAATTCATCAAGAGGATATAGCAATTGTAAATAAAAATAAGTATCCCAACACTGGAGCACCTAAATATGTAAGGAAAATATTAACAAATGGAGAAATAGTAATAATAAAATAATAGTAGGAGACTTCAAGGAGACTTCACTTTGAACAATAGATAGATCATCCAGATAGGAAATGGATAAGGACACAGAACACTTGAATAACACTATAGACCAAATAGACCTAACAGATATATACAAATCATTCTATCCCTGGCAGAATACATATTCTTCTCAAGTGTACATGGAACATTGTCCAGAATAGATCATATGTTGGGTCACAAAACAAGTTTTAATAAAATTAAGCAGATTAAAATCATATCAGTACCTTTCCAACTACAATGATAAGAAACTATAAATCAATAATGAGAGGAAAACTGAAAAATTCACAAATATGTGGAAATTAAGCTACACATCTTAAACAACCAAAGGGTCAAAGAATTTAAGTGGGAAATCAAAAAAATATCAAGACAAATGAAAACGGAAACACAAAATACCAAACTTATGGGATGCAGCAACAGCAGTTCTAGGAAAGAAGTTTACAGTGATAAGTGCCTACATTAAGAAAAAAACCTCAAATAAATGACCTAATTTACTCCTCAAGGAGCCAGAAAAAGAACAAACTAAGCCCAAAGTTAGCAGAAGGAAGGAAATAATAAAGATTAGAGCAGAAATAGATGAAATAGATTAGAAAACAATAAAAATAATCAATAAAACTAGGAGTTGTTTTTTGAAAAGATAAACAAAATTAGCAAGCCTTTAGCCAGACTACCAAGAACACAAGAGATTAGATTCAAATATATAAATTATAAATGAAAGAGTAGACATTATAATTGATACTACAGAAATACAAAGGATCATATTGGACTACTATGAACAATTACAGGCCAACACATTTGATAGCCTAGAATAAATGGATAAATTCCTAGGAACATACAACCTGCCAAGACTGAATCATGAAGAAATTGAAAATCTGAATAGACCAATAATGAATAAGGAGATTGAATCAATAATCAAAATCTCCCAACAAATAAAGTCCAAGATTAGATGGCTTTTACTGGTATATTCCACCAAACGTTCAGGAAGAATTAACACCAATCCTTCTCAATCTCTTCCAAAAAAATTGAAGAGGATGGAACACAGCCAAACTCATTTTATGAGGCCAGCATTACTCTAATATCAAAGCCAGACAAGGACACTACAAGAAAAGAAAATTACAGGCCAATATCCCTGATGAACATAGATGCAAAAACTCTCAAAAAATACTAGCAAAATGAATTCAATAGCATATTTAAAAGATCCTATACCATGATCAAGTGGGATCGATCCCTCTCATGCAAGATGGTTCAACATATGCAAATCAATAAATGCAATACAGCATAGTAACAGAATGAAGAGTACATGATCATCTCAATAGATATAGAAAAAAAGCATCTGACAAAATTAAACATCCTTTCACAACAAAAACTCTTAATAAATTAGGTATCAAAGGAATGTATATTGGGGGAGGTCACTGAGAGGGTGTGACCACTGGCTGACCCATGAGCTGGATCCCAGCGATCAAAGGGTCCTCATCCCCTCCCCAGTCCTTTGAATGTGCATTCTGCTTGCCTTCCTTGCTCCCAGAAGCTGTCCTAAAGACATAGCCTTGAGACAGTGATATGGTATTGAGACCATCTGGACAGTATATGTGACTGAACCCAGTTAAGGCATCTATATAAAATTTTAAGATTTGGCAGGTGCATGAGGAGATCTACTCATCTTGTGGCCACTTCAGACAAGCCTCCTATGTAGTTTCCCTTGCTTATTAAATCTGCCACATACCAATCTGGAGTGGTCTGCCTCTTTCTTTGGTCTCTCCCTGCCCTCTGCATATAGGGGCTGGTTTCAGATTATAACCAAGAAGTTCCTGAGGTTGTGAACCAACAATGTACTTCAACATAATAAAGGGTGTATATGACAAGCCCATAACTAATATCAGAGTCAACAGTAAAATAGTCAAAAGCTGAACACTTTTCCTCTAAGATCAGGAAGAAGACAAGGATGTGCACTCTCACCACTTTAATTCAACATAGTATTGGAAGACTTTGCCAGAGCAATTAGGCAAGAAAAAGAAATGGAAGGCATCCAAATAAGGTAGAAGTAAAAATATACTTTTTTGTAGATGACACGATTTTATATATAGAAAACCCACAGATGCCACTGAAAGAACTAAACAATGAATTCAGTAAAGTTTCAGGATACATCGACACAAAAATCAGTTGCACTTCTATACGCAACCAAATATCCCAAAAGGAAATTAAGAAAACAATCCCACTTGCAATAGTATCAAAAAGAACACCTAGGAATAAATTTAACAAAGGAGGTAAATGATCTGTACACTGAAAACTATAAAACACTGATGAAAGAAATTGAAGAGGACATAAACACTGATGAAAGAAATTGAAGAGGACAAAAAATCCTGTGTCCATGATTGGAAGAATTAATATTGTTAAAATGTCCACACTACCTGAAGCCATATACAGATTCAATGCAATCCCTATGAAAATTCCAATGACATTTTTCATAGAAATAGAAAAAACAATCCTAAAATTAATATGGAACTACAAGAGACCCTGAATAGCCAAAACAAGCTTGAACAAGAAGAACAAAGATGGAGGCATCACACGTCCTACTTTTGAAAGGTATTACAAAGCTACAGTAATCAAAACAGTAAGATACTGACATAAAAGCAGACATCTGTATCAATGGAGCAGAATAGAGATCCCAAAAATAAATCCATACATCTACAGTCAATTGATCTTTGACAAGGGTTCAAAAACACACAATGAGAAAAAATAATCTCTTCAATAAATGATGCTGAGAAAACTGGATATCCACATGCAGAATAATGAAATTGGACCCTTATCTCCTACTATATACAATAATTAACCCAAACTGGATTAAAGACTGAAACATAAGATCTGAAATTATGAAACCACTAGAAGAAAACATAGAGCAAAAATTTCTTGACATTGGTCTGTGCAATGATTTTTTTGGACATGACCCTGTATTAGCATTCTCCAGAGAAACAGAACCAATAGGATAGATAATGATATAGATATAGATACAGATGATATAGATTTACATATAGATTACAGATATAGATATATGAGGAGGTTGCTTATAGGAATTGACTCATGTAGTTATGGAGATGAAGAAGTCCTATAATCTGATGTCTACAAGCTGGAGAACCAGGAATGCCAGTGGTAAAATTCAGTCCATGTCTGAAGGCCTGAGAACCAGGGGAGCCAATCGTGTAACTCCCAGTCTGACACTGAAGGCCTGAGAATCAAGGGGCCACTGTTATAAGTCCTGGAGTCCAAAGACCCAAGAACCAGGAGCCCCAATGTCCAAGGGCAGGAAAAGATGGGCATCTCAGCTTGAGGAGAAAGAGAATTTGCCCTTCTGGTTCCACTTGGGCTCTCAGAAGATCAGATGTTCCCCTCCCTCATTGTTGAGGCCAGATCTCTTTACTCAAGTCTGTTGAGTCAAATGCTCATCTTTTCTACAAACACCCTCACAGCCAGAAATGATTTACCAGCTAGCTGGGTATTCCTTAGTCCAGTCAAGTTAGCAGATAAAATGAACTATCACAGACCCCCAAAACAAAGGCAACAAAAGCAAAATAGACAAGTCAAATTGCATCAAACCAAAAAGTTTCTGCAAAGCAAAGGAAATAATCAACAGAGTATATAACCTATGGAATGGGGAAAAAAAATATTTACAAACCATACATCTAACAAAGTGTTAATATCCAAAATATATAAGAAACTCAAACAACTCAATAGCAAAAAAAAATACAAATAACCAGATTAAAAGCAAGCTAAAGAACTAAATACACATTTCTCCAAAGAAGATACATAAACAACAAGTATATAAAGAGGCACTTATATCAGTAATCATCACGGAAATGCAAATCAAAACCAGTGTGGTACCAGCATAAAGACAGACATATAGACCAATGGAATAGGACAAAGAGCCCAGAAATAAACTCTCATGCATATGGTCAAATGATTTTTTACAAGGATATCAAAACTATTTAATGGGATAGGACAGTCTGTTAAATAAATGGTGCTAGGAAAACTAAATATCCACATGCAAAAGAATGAAGCTGGATCCTAACACTATATACAAAATTAACTCAAAATAGATTAAATATCTAAATGTAAGACATTACTATAAAACTCTTAGAAAAAAACATAGGGGAAAAGTTTCATGACATTGGATTTGACAATGATTTCTTGGATATGACACCAAAGACATACACAAAGAGGAAAAAAAACCAGACAAATCGGACTTCATGAAAATTTAAAATTCTGTGCATCAAAAGACAGTATCAACAGAGTAAAAAGGTAACTCACAGAATGGGAGAAAATATTTGGCAAATTATATATCTGATAAGGGATCAATATCCAGAATATATAGAGAATGTCTAAAACTCAGCAACATCAACAACAAACAACCTGATACAAAAATGGGTAAAGTCCTTGCACAGACACTTTATCTAAAGAAGATATACCAAATGGCCAATATGAACATGAAAAAATGTTCAACATCTTTTGAAATGCAAATCAAAACTCACACCCATTATGATGACTAATATCAGAAGAACAGAAAATAAGTGTTGGCAAGGATGTGCAGAAATTGGAATCCTGTGCATGGTTGATGGGAGTGTAAAATGAAACTACCACTGGGAAAACAATATGGCAATTCCTCAAAAAATTAAAAATAGCAGTACATTACCCAGCAATTCCACTTTGGGTTATACTCAAAAGAACTGAAAGCAAACAAGGTCTCGAAGAGATGGTTGTATACCAATGCTCATAGCAGTATTATTCACAATAGCTAAAATGTGTAATCAAACCAAGTGTCAATTGACAGATAAGTGGATAAACAAAATGTGATATATCTATATCTATCATCTATGGCACTGTTGTAGTGGAAGTCTCTCTGTCAGTCTACCTATTGCACTGTTGTAGTAGAGGTCCTAGCCAGAGCAATCAGGCAACAAAAAGAAATAAAAGGCATCAGAATCAGAAAGGAAGAAGTAAAAATTCTCTATTTTCAGGTGGCATGATTTTATATATAAAAATCCTAAATACTTTACAAAAAACTATTAGATCTAATCAACAAATTCAAGGGTCCAAAAACATAAAATACTTGGGAATACATGTAACTGAGGAGGCAAAAGATCTCTACACTGAAAACTAAGACACTGATGAAAGAAACTGAAGAAGACACAAATAAATGGAAAGATATCCCATGTTCATGAATGGAAAGATTTAATATTGTTAAAATATTCATAATACCCAAAGCCATCTATAGATTCAATGCAATCTCTATCAAGATTTCAATGGCATTTTTTATAGAAATAAAAAAAATCCTGAAATTCATTTGGAACCACAAAAGACCCCAAACAGACCAGAAAATCCTGAGAAAAAAACGAAGTGGGAGGCATCACACTTCCTGATTTCAAACAATCTTACAATGATATCATAATCAAAACAGTATGGTAGTGGCACAAAACAGACACAGGCCAATGGAACATAATTAAGATTCTAGAAATACACGCCTGCATATATGGTCTACTAACATTTGACAAGGGAGTCAATAATACTAAATGGAGAAAAGACAGTCTCTTCAATAAATGGTGCTGGGAAAGTTGGATATTCTCATATAAAAGAATGAAACTATAGTCCTACCTTACACCCACTCATAAAAAATAACCCCAAATGGATTAAAGACTTAAATGTAAGACCTGAAACCATAAAACTCCTAGAAGAAAACAAAGGGGAAAAGCTCCTTGAACTTGATTTTGGCAATGATTTTTTGGGTATGACACCTAAAGCACAAGCAACAAAATAAACAATTAAGACTGCATCAAACTAAGAAGCTTCTGCACAGCAAAAGAAATGATGGACAAATGAAAATGCAACTTATGGAATGGGAGAAAATGTTTGAAAACCACACATCTGATGAGGTTATCATCAAAAATATATGAGTAACTCATACAAACCAATGACAAAAACCCCACAAATAATCCAAATAAAAATGGGCAGAGGAACTCCACAAATGTTTTTCCAAAGAAGATACTCAAATGGCCAACAGGTACATGAAATAACCAACATCACTAATCATCAAGAAAATGCTAATCAAAACTACAATAAGATTTCACTTCATTTCATCTCATACCTGTTAGAATGGTTATCATAGAAAGACAATACCAAGTGCTGGCAAGGATATGGAGAAAATGTGCACTGTTGGTGGGAATATATATTGTAGTCACTATGGAAAACAGTATGGAGGTTCCTCAAAAAATTAAAAATAGAGCCATATGATCCAGCAATTCTACTTCTGAGTATGTACCCAAAGGAAACAAATCACTAACTTAAAAGATAGATGCACCCCCATGTTCATTGCAGCATTATTTACAATAGCCAAGACATGGAATCAAACTAAGGTATCATCAGTGGATTAATGGAAAAGTAAATGTGGTGCATACATACAAAATGGAATATTATTCAGCCATAAAAAGAAGGACATCTTGCCATTTGCAACAACATGTACGGATCTTGAGGGCATTATGTTAAGTAAATAAGTCAGACAGTGAAAGACAAATACTGTATGATCTCACTTATATGTGGAATCTAAAAACAAACAAACAAACAAATAAACAAACTCCTATAGAACAGACTCATGGTTGCCAGAGGTGGGGAATAGGGGTAGGCTGCAAAGGTGAAGGTAGTCAAAAGGTACAAACTGCCAATTATAAAATATAAGTCGTGGGGATATAATGTACAACATAGCATAGTGACCATAGTTAATAATACTGTATTGTATATTTGAATGCTGCTGAGAGAATAGATCTTTTTTTTTAAGATTTTATGTATTTATTTGACAGAGAGAGAGACAGCGAGAGAGGGAACACAAGCCGGGGGAGTGGGAGAGGGAGAAGCAGGCTCCCCATGGAGCAGGGAGCCCGATGTGGGGCTTAATCCCAGGACCCTGGGATCATGACCTGAGCCAAAGGCAGACGCTTAACAACTGAGCCACCCAGGTGCCCCGAGAGAATAGATCTTAAAAGTTCTCCAAACTGAGGGTTGATGGAGGGAGGTGAGTGGGGGATGGGCTAAATGGGCAATGGGTATTAAGGAAGGACTTGTTATGATGACCACTGGGTGTTATATGTAAGTGATGAATCACTAAATGCTATTCCTGAAACCAATATTACTCTATGTTAACTAACTAGAATTTAAATAAAAATTTGAAACAAACCAAAAAAGTTCTCATCACAAAAAAAAATGTAACTATGTGTGGTTATGGATGTAGACTTACTGTGGTAATCATTTCATGATATATACAAATATCAAATCATTATGTTGTACAACTGGAACAATACGTCAATTATTATATGTCAAACAAAAAGAAAACACTACCATGCACATACATACAAAGTCCTCATTATCTAAGGACAACTAGTACTTAAAATGATATCTGAAGAGAATCAACCTAAAAGGGTAACAAAATTTCATCACAAATGGAAAAAACAAGGTTTGTTTAGGATTTCATCTATGAAAATAAAACCAAAAATTGTGAAAATATGCTTGCTAATCTCATATTTAAAAGATTTTAGGTTTTGATTGCAGTTATGCACTAATTTTTAGAACGGACAAAGAATGAAATAATTGGGGGATTTGGGGCATTGCTCCAATAAAAGTATTACATGATACAGTATCCTTCACCACATTTTTTTATTCTCCTAGCATAAAAAGGGTTATTTTTGCCCAAACATTTGAACAATTCATTTCTTCTAAAGATCCCCTCATCAGTTTGATATCAAAACCCATATCACTCATCATCCATGTAGATTTTCGTCACTTCAATTAAGTGATCTAATTCATGTATCAGTGCCTATGGTATGTTGAAGCAGTTATCCAACACCACTTTCAACTTTACGAAATCTTATATCTTGTGCAACAATTATAATTTTACCTTGCGATTAATTTGTAATTTTGGCACTGTTAGCATTCATTAGTCAACAAAGGACCAATGCTGTGATGGATGATATAGAGGCTATTGCTAAACAGGGAGGGATTTTGAGGAGAAATAATTTTATAAGTGATCAATTTATTGGTGATCTTATCCATGGTATAATGAATTTTGCTTTCCTATACAACCTCATAAAATATAAGCACTCAGGAAAAGTGTAATGTAATTCTACACACATACATATACACATCTATACATGTATATATAATCTTGTGAGATATATATCCTAAATGGTAGGATTAAAGCTAATTTTTATATTTTCCTTATTACCTACCTGCATTTTCTGATTTTTCTATTACTGATCATACATGATTTGTGTAACTAAAAAAAAACCTGTATGATTTATCAAATGAAAGTAAGCTTTGAATAATATTTGAAAATAATGAGGTTTAAGGTCTTTGTCTAGTCACAGATTTTGTTTGCATTGGTTTTACAAACTGGCAACTGAAATTAGGCCTTGATGGTTGTATATCCTAGAGTCATTAAGCCCAGAATTATAGGGTACCACTTGCTAGGGATAGTAAACAGACCTGAAACTACAGAATGAAAGATTTGGGTTTTATTTACTAAATAACATTCTGACAGTTTGTGTTGTTAACTTTGGTAGGCATTACTACAAATTGAAAAATTTGATTCTAGTTTAGGATTAAATCTGATCCTAATTTGAGATTGAGGGATTAAATAAATAGTTTTTCATAGTCTTTTCCAGTATTTTCTAAGCTTATCAGCATCACCTAGGTCCCTTGCTACAAATACAGATCCTCTTCTTCTGCTCTTAAAAATGTGACTTTGTAGGCCAGGAATCTATATTAACAGCTAACACCCTCAGGTGATTCTGATGTAGCCCTACACATATACTGGTGTTAAGGAATCAGTGTTTTAGTCCAATGGTTCTGGGACGAAATCACCAAACTCTTGGTGAATGGACATTTACATTCACTTCTTTATGATCCTATAATGAAGAGAATTTCTTAGGGTATGGCCTTCCTTGGGTAATACAAACATGGTGCAATTTCTATTTGTATCATATCAATGCCAGCACCTGCCAACCAAGAGAAAGCAAATGATCCTCAGTATCAAGTATCAAACATTAGAATGCAGCAAAATTTGAAAGAGAAAGGCATTACAACACAACACATACCCTCCCCAGATGAGCACTGGGTATTATATAAGACTGATGAATCACAGACCTGTACCCCTGAAACAAATAATACATTATATACTAATTAATTGAATTTAAATTAAAAAAAGAAAAAATATAAATAAAATAAAATGAAAAAAGAAAGAGAAAAGCAATCACTTAAAGCAAACTTTTCAATAGATTTCAATACAGCAAAATCATAAAAATCTCTCTTAAAGATCAGCTAATACAACTTCATAATTTTACAGATGAAAGTCACAAAGGTGAAGTCATATGAATTGTATTAAAACCAGAATTGTGACAAAATTCAGGACACAATGACTCTTACACTTGCATGTTTTTAATGAATCAATTATGTATATTAATTGAATTCCTTGAGAGCATGTATTTCTAGTACTTAGCATACTTCTTGGCACATGATGCCTCAGTAAAAGTTTGTTAAAGTGTTCTGTTTAATTTTAGGAGGTCAAAACAAAAGTCATGGTGATAACTTGTAACAAAAATTCTGTTTAGAGTATTTGAAAGCTGTGAATACATATGCAACACAAAGAAAATCAAGGGATATATAATATATATATATATCTTTTAGGCACGGAAGCCCAGGAGGCAGGAACAGAAATGGAGGAGGACTAGGGAAGCAAATAGGTTGTGTACTGACCTGGGGACTGCTCGATTTAGGCAATCAACACCAACTGCCCACCCCTCCTTTTGTTCCCTCTTAAAGAGCTTCTGAAATTTACACAAGAGGGGCAGACAGGAAGCCAAGACCTCCATAGGCAAACCTTGGCCCCACTCAGTTTCTGTGCTGTTTGGAGCCTCCGTTTCCTTGTCTGGAAAATGAGGTTGACAATAATAATAATTAGTTCACAGCATTACTGTGGTGATTAAGTGCAGTAATATATATTTACCATAGAATATTATTTGGTACCAGAGAAGTGCTAGCTCTTCTTCTTAGTATGGATTCTTTCAACAAACTGTAATTGAGCACCAACTCTATGCCACCTTGAGGAGATACAACGATGGACAAGAGCAATAAAGTTCCTTCCTGTATGAAATTTATATGTTCTATTACTGAATAAAATTAAATGGGGCAGACAATAAACAAGGAAACATTGAAAAATTATTTTGAGCATATATTCTGTAAAGAAAACAAAACAGAAAAATGTTTAGTGATCAGTGGTCATGGAGAGTCCATCTGAGGAGGGACCATATAAGCTGGGACCTGAATTACAAGAAAGATATGTGCACAGATCTGGAGGTTCAGCATTCAGTGCTGAGTAAACAGCTGGTACAAAAACTCAAAGGTGAGAACATACTTGATCTGTTCCAAGGTGGAACTCATGCACCTGCAATATGATCATGCCTTGGAGATGTATTTCTACCCCTGCACATGTGAAGATAATTTATATGGGCATCTTCATCCTCACCAAGTAAGAGTTGGAGAATAAGGAAGAAGTAGCTACATGTCCTGGATGTTCTGGCATTATAAAATGGACAAAGGTCAGTTTACGTGTAGAGAAACAATCCCAGTCCCTTCCACCAATGAATGATTAGTTAAATGCTGAAGGCTTGAGGAGTCAAAATCCTGAACAACTGGGAATGAGCCAAGGTGGAAAAAACCAAATGCCAAGTTACAGGCCTCTTCCCTAGGGACACCAGGTTTGTGGTTAGCTATTCTATTAGAATGTAGATTCTTTACATCATATTAGAAACAAGCGAAAAGATGTGACATACTTGGATTTTATGTTTAGAATTTTGAACTGGAAGTGTTCTTAATTTTCCATCAGTATTTTAAAGGAGGATAATTTCCAATCAGTGTTTTATTTCCCTCCATTTGATCATTTTTATGCCTTAAATCTAATCACCCGCTATCTGATAGCAGCAGTATCTACCTCAAAGTTATTAGTATCCCTTTTTTTGATTTGGTTATGAAGATAATTCAAACTAACCCTTCTTGTAATTTGACATCACCTTTGCTTTAGAAACTTTAAAGCTTAAGAAAATGAGTCGTCTTGTTAGTGTTGCACTTCCATGTTCTGTACCAAACCTTAGGCTTGCCCTTGGTTTGGTCCTTTTTAGAATGTTCATGTTCTGTGAAGCAGGTCTTTTCTGTTACATACCATTTAGTGTTAGTCATGCTATTAAAGAGAAAATTTAGATAATTTAGTGGAGAAAATTTCTCCAGAACTAAAATTTCATGCATAAAAGTAAAAAAGTGAGGGGCGCCTGGGTGGCTCAGTCGTTAAGCGTCTGCCTTCGGCTCAGGTCATGATCCCAGGGTCCTGGGATCGAGCCCCGCATCGGGCTCCCTGCTCGGCGGGAAGCCTGCTTCTCCCGCTTCCACTCCTCCTGCTTGTGTTCCCTCTCTCGCTGTGTCTCTCTCTGTCAAATAAATAAATAAAATCTTTAAA
>NC_138385.1:30644-75688 GCF_054177405.1 Leptonychotes weddellii | reverse complement strand
AAAGAAAAAAAAAAGTAAAAAAGTGAAATGGTTACCAAATTTGGAATTTCCTTATGAATACTCCGTATGTTTCTTGAAAAACTGGGAAAAGATAAAAGTCAAACAGCCAAGGGAAGCAAAATTGATAACAGAATGAGAAGAATAATATATACCAACTTAGTAAATAAAATGCTTAAATAATTTTGCCAGACCAGGGCAGATATTTCTATATATGGATGCTCAGTGGTTTTTAGAAAGGGCTAATGAAATTGCTCTCTAGATGGGAGTTGATGTCAACTCTTCATGACTGGCAACAATGTTCCCAGCATTTTCACAATATCATATCACATCACCTAAAAAATAAAGGATCTCTAAAGTAACTGCTGAAGATTGTCTTGAAAATAAGAGGCCAAATCTGAGTAGATGCGCTCATGGGGTACATCTAATGAACCTCTATAATCTGCAACCAAACTAGAGGCACACTATGCCAGAAGAATGTTGTCCTGGAGAAAAATAAATATATAAAGAGAGATGGGTCATCAACTTTCCTTTGTTACAGTGCTGGGAGAAGCAAGAAATTAGATTCACTTATATGGAGATTTGAAAACCCCCTTTGTATATGTAAATTTCCTGTGTGTATATAAAGTTAACAAAAATGCACTGACATCTGGTAGGTTGTTTGGGAAATGGCTCCTGCAATTAGAGAGAAAAATGGCTTACCAGAAAACATTCTATTACTGATAGTTGCACATAGACACTGGAGGTTTAAATTAAAACAAGTCTATAGGGTTTTTTTCCTACAAGTACCATGGCTATGTGTAGCTATTAGACTGAGAAACAATAAATCATCAAAAGCTGGATGCTGAAAGTGTTTGGTACATTATGAGAAGCATTGTCCTACTGCAGATGTAAATAAATGGCATGTTCTTGATATAATGAGAAATTTCATTGCTGTGTGGGAAAGACACCTCAGAATTGCTTTGCCAAAGCTGGTGTTGGAATCATTGATGGCTCAGAGAAACAGAGCAGGATAAGTGATGACTCTGACTGGAATTGAGCCACAAAGAAAAAATGAACTCTCTCATGCTCAAATGCCAATGATTTTGTAGATATTGATAATGTGTTAGCTCCCTCTGCTGATTGTGAATTTCAAAGGAGAACAGGCACTCTTGAGGCAGGTCTATTCTGAACACAGAACAAGAAGAAAATTTGCCCAAGGCCAAATATCCAGGAGAAAAGAAGCATAAACAGCACTGGTGATCAGTGATAGAATGCAACAATGTGCATGATTTTGATGCCAACGCAACAGTCACTGGATTTGTTTGTGAATCACAAAATAACACATCAGGATCCAATCCTGTTAAATGGAATGTAAAACCAGGGTCTCCTAGATAGGATTAGAGCTCTGTGTAATATATGTATCTTGTTTTAGCCCAACAGACATTTCTGGAGCATCTAGTACATGGGAGCTGGTTTGTAATCCAGACTCCATCGTTTCTTAGTTTTGTAATCTTTTCAAGACCAGAAGATTTCTAATGTATACAATTAGGAGACTGGATTAGGTTATCTAAACCATCAGTTCTATAATTCCAGGCTTGGTAGCTGCAGGAACTGAAATGGAAATTGAAGCCTTTACTCCATACGCTCAAACTATCTAAAATCATGCATTATAAAAAAGAGATTCCATTCTTCAGTAACTTGATGAATTAGTAACAGAATTTCTGAATTTGAAAACTATAAAATTATAAAGCCACCTATTTAAATGGTTCTGTATGCACATTAGTATACACATCCAGAAGTATTTTTCTTGGAAACTACCCAACATATTTTTAAAACTGTAGATATTAATTTATTACCAGGATAGATGGTGTATTGGCATGCTAAATAAAGCTAATTTTTAAAAAAAAAAAAAAAACCTTACATCAGATCATATCACTGCTCTGCTCTAACCTCTCTAAAGATTTTCTGTTACACTTAGAATAAAATCCAAATTCCTTCTGGCTTCCACAGCCTTGCAAGACCCTCTGGCCATAAGATAAGACATAATAGAACTCCAAGCAGAGAGAGCTGGTGCAAAGATCATAAAATGGGAAGGAGCTCACAATATTTAAAGACCAGAAAGAAACGTGGTGTGATCTCTCCTCCTACCACTCTTCTCTCACTTCTACTACCTTCCAGTCACTCTGGCTTAATTCTGTTCTCTCTTATCTTCTTGTGGCTGATTCCTTCTTGTCATTCAGATTTCAGCTTAAATGTTACCTCCTGAGAGAGACCTTCCCTGATTTCCCAATGTAAAGGGTTTTGCTAGAAATACAAGTTTTGGAGCACAGATATGTTACTTTAGGAGAGAACATGGAGTAAGAAGAGAGGCTTTGATAGAGCCCTAAAATCTCTAAATTGAGGCAACATTTAGGGTTCACAGAGCTCTTAACTCAGGACTGTCTAGCTCCAAAACTCATTCTCTAAGGTACTATTCCCTCTCACAAAGAATAGGTACTGAATAAAATTAATACTAATACGAAAATTAAACCCTTACAGACGGTGGATAAAGGTGAAAAAAGAAGCATATACTTTGATGTAAAATGAAGAAGTGATATTTGAGATAGGCATTGAAAAATAAATAAGATTTAGACAGGAGAGGCAGCATGTGCAAAGGCGTTGAGACATGAAAGAGCATGGTACTGAAGTGTTAGCTCCATGTAGGCAAGGGCATTGTCTGTCTTTTTCACTGCTATATCTCCAGGATATATAATAGGCCTGGTTCATAGTAGACACTTAGTACATATTAGTGGAAGGAATGGATGGATGGATGAATGAATGAATGCCACCACAGAGAAGCAGGGTTGAACACAGAGTGTGTTGGTGAGAGAGACAGAATATGAAGCAGGAGAGGTAGAGGGAGGCCAGATCATGGAGGGCCTTGAATTCTCTGTTAAGAATCTTAGACCTTATCCTCTATATAATGTGGAGCCAATGAAGGTTTTAAGTAGGATTTCAAAGTGATCAGATTTTGTTTTAAATAGAATAATCTCAAGTGACAAGAAGGGGTGGGTGGGGAGATGGTGAAGGAGATACTATAGGTACAGACATTATTTCTGATTTCTAGTGCCCTGATCATTGTAGTCATGAGTCTCTTAATGTACTTCAATTTGTCTCTAGCCCACCCAGAGCCGATAACAATAACTAAGGTATGGTATATTCTGCACATATTAGATTAGAACCATGTGTATAGTGCCTCATGACCAGTACTACATTTTTGACATGCTTGGAAAAATACAGAGGAATGGAGTAGAGGTAATTTGCACAAACTATCCCACCATTTCCCATTTTTCCTTTTCTTTCTCCCTGAATATAAACTAAATAAAAGTAAATGTTAGTTATAGTTATGTAAGACCAAATGAAGGAGAACCAATGACAAACACAGTGCTTGTTTGATAAATACTTATTGTCCTCAAGTGCTTACTCTCTGCCTGGCACTACTGTTCATTAATCATTGCAACAACCCTTGAAGACAGGTGCTGTTATTATCCTCATTTGAAAGATGAGAAAACTGAAGCTTGACAAGTGAGGTATTTAGGAGATAAAATTAATATGGCTTGCTGATTGTTTGGATGTGCACTTTGAGGGAGTGAAATGATAGCCAGCTTTCTGGTGTGAGCAACTGATTGCACGGTTGTGCTGTTCACTGAGGTGGGATTAGAGGAGAAGGAAGAACAGGTTATGGGAGAGGGGAGAGTAGAAATGTACTAGGTCATCTGAGGACTACATTAAGTTTTAAGTGCTTGAAAGAGATGCCCAGCTGTCATTAGATATTTCAGTCTGGGTTACAGGAGTCTTTTCTGGGCTTCCTATATGTGGGAATCCTCAGCATAGAGATGACAACCAAATCAGTGGGAATGGTAAGATCACCCAAGAAACGTGTGAGCATAGGGCAGAGCACTATGGATCGTGAACATTTCAAAGGAAAATGAGGAGCTGCCATAAAAGTGGGAGGGGAATGAGGAATGTGCACCATCTTAGAGATAAAAGAATAGAAAGTGCTATGAAGTGAATGTTTGTGTCCCTCCCCCCAATTTATATATTGGAGTCCTGCTCCTCAATGTGATGGTAGTTGGAGGTGGTGCCTTTCTGAGTTAATTAGGCCAGGAGGGTGGAGCCCTCATGAATGAGATTGCTGCCCTTATAAGAGATGTGTGAGAGCTGATATCTCTCCATCATGTGAAGATACAGCAAGAAGATAGCAGTTTGCAAGTCAGCAAGCAGGTTCCCACCAGAACTCAACCATACCGGCATTCTTGTCTGAAACTTCCCAGCCTCCAGAACTGTAAGAAATGAATTTCTGTTGTTTAAGCCATCCAGTTTGTGATATTTTGTCAAGGCGGCCCATACTAAGAGGATTTAAAGAAGAGGAAAATAATCAACATAAAATCCTGCAAGTTTGAAGTATGGTAATTGTTTTAGCAACACAGTTGATAATTTTGACTGGAAAAGAGAGGTGGGAAAAAGACTACAGGTTAAGTTTGTGTGGTGACAGGTTTGGGGGGTGTGAAATTGAGAAAGGTGACTTTGGAATGTTTTAGATGAGAGCAATTCTGCCAATCTTTAAATGCTGATAATAAGCAGCGAGTAAGCAGGGAGCCATTTGAGTCATGAGACAGAAGGGTTCATCAGTGGGGCTAGACTCAGTTGGCAAGAGGGAATAGGAATGTAAAGGGCACGGGGCGGGGGGAGCTTATATCACATGAGAGGAGGAGAAGGAGGAGGGGTTATTATTATTATTATTATTATTATTGCAAAAGAATGGGAGAAAGGATTGTTCAGGGGTCTAAGGAGGTTAGGAAATTTCGTGGCTAAAGTAGAGAGTTCCTGTGACACGAATTCTACTTTGTGAAATAACAGGAGACGTTACCTTCTGAGACTAAGCACGGAGATGGCGCGGCAAGCTTCGCTCTTCATTTATCCCTACCGACTCAATGCTGGTGAACTCTTTGTGGCCCTGCATCCTTCCTTTTGCCGGAGGAACAGCGCTTGATGTTGTTTACCACAAGTTATTGACTGTGTGACAGACTGGGCGATATGCCAGTTGGACTACCACTCCCAGAATGCAGTGCGGCTACTGGGAAGTGCCGGGGCTGGGAATGCAGCAGGCCCCGCCCTACAGCCCACTCCCCATTGGAGGAGCGCTCACATTCCCAGGAGGCCGCGCGCGGGCGGGGCGCTTTACGCGGAAGCCGGTGGCGTCCGGTCCCAGCCTCCTCTGGGAGCGGGCAGTCGGCGGCCCGGCTCAGACTTGCGCCCCTCGGTTCTGAGCCCACGCGCTTTCAGGGGGTGCACGGACAGGTAAATGGAACGGGGCGCGCTCGGCAGAAGGCGGGGAGACGACGGCGGAGGGAGGGCAGAGGGGTGGTCGAGAGGGTGCTGGGGTGGAGCGAGGAGGCAGTGCAAGGGTGACTTGGGCTTCTCTGGTGTCGACGGTGCGAATTGTCGGGCAGGTTCAGTTTTGGCGAACTGCGTTTTGTGCCGCTGATAAAGAGTGTCAGAATGCGTCACTGAAGTTGTTGTTACAGGAGGGCGAAATGTTAACTTTCCTTCAATTCGCATTTTGCAGGACCTTTTTTTAGCGTTTGAGATTCAATCTTGAGATCTGAGTCTTCTAAAAACTAGTCTCTGCGCCCTTGTTTTGATGACGTCACTTTGTGCTTCACCTACTTCTGTGCTCCTTCGTGGGTTTGTACACCTCCGCGTGCCCTTTCTTCACCGCCCATTGTTTCATTCCTCTTCTGCCTCAGTTCGGATAGGGACTCAGTATCTCTACCCAGACCTATTTCCACAGCGTCGACCTGTATTTTACTGTTATAACTGGCCAATATTTAACAAACTCTGACCATGTACTAGACTCTTTGGTAAATGTCTTACATCTCCCTCTCCCGTAACCCCCACAAATGAGCAATTGTCAAGTCCTTTTCTTTCTCTTATTAATTGCGCTCAACTACCTGTACCTCCATTGTCCCACCCTCGATCCCAGAGACATGTGTTCCCTTTGAATAGCTGTGGCTGAGAGCAGACTCACTCATATATTTAATAAATATTTATTGAACAGCTAATATGTGCTAGAGACTCTTCTAAGTTCAAGGGATATAGCTAGAAACAAGACCTAGGAGATCGCTACTCTCAGTAGCTTAGATGTTTGTATGTGTGTGTTGGCACACAGGAATAATCCAGATGATGTGATGTGATGTGGTGGTTAATGCAAAGTAGAACAGGTGGTTGACTTGACGGGGTAGGCTCCTATCCTGAGAAAGTCAGAGGGATTGGGTTGGGTCTCAGAACATCACCATAAAAGAGTATTTGTAACACCAACAAGAATACAAGAAGTCTGTAACCAGACTTCAGGCTTTTCATAAACATCTCTTCTTTTTCTCTGTCATATCAATATTTGTTCTTCATTCTTCTGTCTCCTCCAAGGTTATTACATCAGAACTGGTGGTTTATCTGTCGTTGGTTTATTTCCTCCTAAGACCCAGACAGAAAGTTGGGGATTAGATTAGATTAAAGCAGCTCAACTGCTTTATCTTAATTAAGGAGATAGTTTAGTAATCAAAATATTCTTCTTCCTAGGTCCTACTGAATATAAAGTTATCTGTTGTTTAAACCAAAACATGCTCAGTATTCATTCATTTATTTAACAAATATTTGAGGGAAAATTATATGCCAGGCACTGTGCTGGGCACTGGAAAGCTAGTGAGGATAAAATAGACCTTGACCTCTCTTCCAGAGAAATAATTGTAACAGTATGTAGAGGAAATTCCTAATACATAGGCTGATGCCTGCATTTTTTCTTCACCCAGGGTGAGATAATCACAAACCTTTAAGAAGTCTGAATAACTTTGTACATTTTTAGATTATTCACTGGTTACACTTCATTGCACTTACTTGTTTATGTCTGTGTTTCCCATTGTACTATGGCTCCCTTGAGTATAGAGGTCCTTTCTTACTGGCCTTCGTATCTCCAGTGTCTACTACTTTGGCTGTCATATAGTAAATCCTGGAAAAATATGTGTTGAACTGAAATAGAAAAACGATTTGATCCAGTCCATTAATTATTTCATTTACACAAGGCCTTCTTTATAAAATGTCATTGTACTTATCCCTAAAACTTCTCATTCATCAAATGTGGACCAGTCTATCTCATCAGGCTAGTTTACCTTCCCTAGTTTGTTCTCACTTCTATGCCTTCTCTTGTTCCATAGCTCTCCCATAAAATGTGTTCCCATCTCTTCGTGAGCACTTCCTATGCCCCCTTCTCATTTAATTTAATGGGCCAATTTAATAGTATATAAGGGTGGAAACAATCTAATTTCCATTGTGTATTTCCTATGAAACTTTCTGCTAATGAACTGTTGCAAGGATTAACATAATACATTCCTTTGCAATAATATAAATAATGAGACAGAATGCATTCTTTTGATTTTGCATTGACTATTACCATGTGCTATGTGAGAAGTTAATTCTTCCACCTTTTTTTTCTGTTTGAACAGTTGCGCAGCCTTTATTCATACAACACATTATAGTGTCATTTGGTTTCCACTTGGTAGAGACACATCTTTAAATATTATTTTCTCCTTAGCCTGAGATAATTTTTATTTTGTCACTCTGTTGTTTTTAGAATGTAAGTCTCAATTCTTCAAATAAAAGGTTTTTATTATGCAGATATCATTCAACTGTAAATTGTTACTGCAAAAGATAAATTTTGTTTTTATAACTGATTAAAAAACACAACAGGAACACAAGAGTGCTGGAGTCATGATTGTCATTATGATTTTAGGATATGCCAGCCTAAGAGCAGCCAGACATGCTTCCAAGACATTAAAAATTAGGCACTGTCATTTTAGAGAATTTCTTGGCTTTTAGGCCTTCATAATGCAAATGCAGCATGGAATTGTGTGCCATCACTCATTTATAAGGTATATGTGTAGATCCAGAATATTAACATACATTTTTTAATGTTATCAAAATAAAAATATAGAATTAAAAAAAATCCTCGGAATACACAGACTCGAATGTCAGAAAAACTGACTTGGCCTTTTTCTTTATTCAGTTCCCTAAAACCATCTTCACCCTCTACTTGAAGATGCCTCCACTGAGGAGCAGTGTTTTCATTGTTGCTGTTATATTTGCAATTTGTTTTTTATTTTTATTTTTATGTATTGTTTTCTAGAGAGGGACATGGGGAGTGGGAAGCAATTTTTTTAAGATTTATTTATTTGAGAGAGAGTGTGTGTGGGAGGGCAAGGGCAGAGGAAGAGGGAGTCTTAAGCAGACTCTGCGCTGATTGTGGAGCCCGAAACGGGGCTAAATCTCATGACCCTGAGATCACACCCGAGCCGAAACCAAGAGTTGGATGCTTAACCAGCTGGGCCACCCAGGGACCCTGAGCAATTTGTTTATAACACAGGTAATCCCTTACTTATAAATGGATATATTTTGAAAATTACTTTTTAAGATTTTTTGAAACTTGATGCCTTTTTCATTATAAATAATGCTATTCAGGGCATTTCCGTTATTATGCCAATTGGTAACATCTTAATCTTTAATGGACTTAAAGATCTTCACCACAATTTAATAATTCCTCTGTAAAAAACTACATCTAGAATTCTCAGTAGGATTCCCCCATAGCATTTTTTTTTTTTTTTTTTTTTTGAATCCCGGCAACTGAAACAAAAATGTCCTTTCCTTGGAATCTTCTAGGCAGTAGAAACAGGCCTTTCTAACTCCAAGCTGTTGGAGATTGCCCTTCTGGCCCATCTCTTTAAGGACAGGCCTCTAATGAGAGTAAGGAAAGAGTGATGTGAATATAGAGAGAGGGAAGAGTAAGAATGATTTGGGAGGAACAGTGAGTTTCTAAGATGTTTTGTGTCCTCAAAAAAGATATGTTGCATCTTGACCAGTGGTACCTGTGAATGCGACTTTATTTGGAAATAAGGGTTTTTGCAGGTATAGTTAAGATGTAAGTTAAAATGAGGTCATAGTGGAGTGGGTGTCCTAATAAGAGAAAAGACCCAGAGACTGCTATGTGAAGACATGGACACACATGAAGAATACCATATGACTATGGAGGCAGAGATTGAAGTGCTGCAGCTGAAAGCCAAGGAATGCCAAGGATTGTCAGCAGACTACCAGAAGCTAGGGAGAGATAAGAAAGGATTGTCCCCTAATAGATTTCTGAGGGAGCCTGGCCCTGCCAACATCTTGATTTCAATAAATTTCTGTTGTTCTAAACCTTTGTGGCTTTTGATACTTTGTCAAGGCAGCCACAGGAAACTCATACAGGATTCTTAGCAGGAAGGAAGTAGAACTGGGATAACGGCTGTGGGACCAAGCAAGGCATGAATAAGAGAACGGAGGAACAGTGTTGAGACAGGGCTTTCCTTTATATTTCATTATTGGGGTTTTTTTCCTTCTCTTTTCCCTCTGGCTTATCTTTTTCATTCTTTTTTTCTTGCATATTATATTTATATAGCACTTTATGGTTTATTAGACATTCACATACTGCTAGTAATTAGCAGAACCAGGTTTTCTCACTTTAAATGCAGTATTCTTTCATAGTTTCTATTATCCCAATATTCATTAAGACATTAGATTCAAGTAATGGGGATTAAGGAATACCCTTGTGAGCACCAGCTGTTGTATGGAAGTGTTGAATCACTAAATTATAAACCTGAAACTAATTTTACACTGTTAACTGGAATTTAAATAAAAACTTAAAAAGACATTACAGATTCTATTGCAAGAGAGTTACAGTGGTGGCAGATGAGACTTGATAATAGGTGAGGTTTTTAACAGTCCAGAAGAGAGTAAGAAATTGCTGTTATTGATGTCTGAGAAGAAAGTTTCTGTTGCTATGTACCTGATGTTTAACAGACATTTTTTAATTGGGGACTGATTTTCTTGAACAAAACACTGCTTCCCTGTAACATATATCCGTTGTTCCAAGTCCAAACAATGCACTCCCTGTTCTAGGTGACTGTACTTCATGTAAAATTGAAGGCTGTTGTCACGTTCCCTCTAAATCTTCTCTTTTTAATATTAAATATTTCTAGTGTCTCTAGTCATTCTTCAAATGATAGAATGTCCAGGTCTCTGTCCAGGTCTCTTACCCATCCAGTCTTGAAATACTGTACCCAGACTTGAACTCAGTATTCCACATATATTCTAACCAGCAGAGAGTATAATGGTAATAGTAGTTAAAAAGATCAAGACACCCTGTTTTTAAATGTAATTTAGGATTATGTAAGCATTTTAAGCAATTACCTAATGTCAGTTCATAATGAACTTATGGTCCACTAAGACACTAGATTTTTTTTTTTTTTTTGGTATTGTTGCCAGTTCAGTTTTCTTCTTGAAGCTACTAAGGGATTGAGGCTGCTACTTTTTCATTTGTTTCAGGGACCATGTAATTTCTCATCTCGGTTTCTCTTTGTGTTATTGTTCCACTCTACTGCGTATCTGTTTGACTAACCAATAACTTCCTTCTTTATAAAATTTCAGTGGCTCTTTATAGTCTTCCTACTGTGCATCAGTAAACACAGGTAGGAGCTGACATTTGTTCCTTCTTGAAGCTTGCTTTCCCTTTGGCTTCCAGGCCACCACACACTTCTGGCTTTCCTCTCATTTTCTCAGTTGGTCCTCCTCAGTCTTCTTTGTGGGTCTCTGTTCATCTACCTTTCCCTCAACTATTTGTTGTGCCTTGGGTTTTGTCTTTGGCTTTCTCTTAACTTTGGTTGTGCCCTGATTTTTTTTTTTCTATATGCAATATGTCTTCAACAAATAGATGATGTTTAAAATGACAGGTGTAGATGAGCTCTTCTTGGGATGAGAGAGCATAGAACCAAGACCCATGGAAAGTCAACATTTGGAAGTCAGCTAGAGGAGGAGGGCTCATCAAGAAAACAAGAAGCAGCCAGATATGTGGGAGTGTTTCAAGAAGGAGGGTTAGTCAACGATGTTGACTCTTCCTAAGAGGTCAGGTAAGTGAGAATAGAGAAGTGTCCACTGAATTTTGTAGCATAGAGGCTGTTGATGATCTTAGCAAGCATGGTTTTGTGGACTGTTGAGGGCAAAACCCAGTAAGTTGAAGAGTTAAAAAGAAGTAGAGGGGCGCCTGGGTGGCTCAGTCATTAAGCGTCTGCCTTCGGCTCAGGTCATGATCCCAGGGTCCTGGGATCGAGCCCCACATCAGGCTGCCTGCTCTGCGGGAAGCCTGCTTCTCCCTCTCCCACTCCCCCTGCTTGTGTTCCCTCTCTCTCTGTCAAATAAATAAAAATTTAAAAAAGAAAGAATGAGGGCAGAATAAATTATTTAAAAAAAAAAAGTAGAGAAGCAGAGATGGTGTATAGATTATGATATTAAGAAATGGAGCAGTACCTGGAGCATGTTATAGGGTCAGTTGAGGCTTTTAAGATTGAAAGAGATGATGTATGAGAAAGTGATTTGGAAATTGTAACTTACTACGTATGTATAAAGAGAAATCCAGAAAGAAGATGGCTAAGGACACAACCCTGAGGAATACCCTCATTTAGAGAGTGAAGAAGAGACCCTGAGAGGTGTTCAGCTCAGGACACAGATGAGCGCTTCTGCTCTATGTGTGGTTTTTCAGTGCTGGGATTCCAAGAAGGAATCTCTGGATTCCCCGACTTCAAGCACTTTATGGTCTGTTGCTGTGTTTCACAAAATATGGTTAAGTGAATGACCTGCATCTAGGTAGGCTTGTCTTAAGTATGTTATTCCAGGGTCTTACCTCAAGCCTACTGAATCAGAATTTTAGGTGATGATGCCAAGAATTTGAATTTTTAACAGTGACTGTCACTCTTCCACCCAAGAGAACTCATTCACCTACAGTTTAAGAACCACTGGCCTGTTGGATGAAACTGAACATGTTAACAAATAATAGTAAGTTGAAGAGTTAGTAGAAGAATAGGAAGGTACTTGGACATCTCTTTTTATAAATTTATTCCATTAGATAAAAGAAATGGGGCTGTTAGGTGAAAAAAATAGTACAAATTCATTAACATGAGAAAAAGAGACTTAAACTCGTGTTGTATTTTTTTAAGAAATGTTTTGTTTATGAAGGATCTTAACATAATTTAGAGAGCCATTCCTCTTGTGGAAGGTTTGGGTTCTTTTCAGTTTGTTTCTATTATGGATAATGCCTTTATAGTAGAGGCAGTATGTACTATAGGGATAGAAGTACAGGTTCTAGAACCATACTGCCTGGGTTTGAATCCCAACTCTTATTATTTACTAGCTCTGTAATTTTGGGCAAACTTTGTAAGTCATCTATACTGCAGTTTGCTCATTTTAGTATAAGTATCATAATAGTGTATAATTTAATTGATGTAAGTATTGAGTGAGTTAATAGTTGTAAAGAGCTTAAAATGGTGCCTGGTACACAGTAAGCACTTAATAAATATGGGCTATTAATACTGTTAATATGTATCTTTCTGAATCTAGAGTCAAATTTCTGTTGAACTATTAGGATAAATTTTCAGGATGGGATTATTGCATATGTGGAATTAAGAAACAAAACAAAAAGACAAACAAAAAACAGACCCTTAAATACAGGGAACAAACTGGTGGTTGACAGAGGGGAGGTGGAGGGGATGGGTGAAATAGATAAAGGAGATTAAGAGTACACTTATGGTGATGAGCACTGAGTAATGCGTAGAATTGTTGAATCATTATATTGTGTACCTGAAACTCATATAGCACTGTATGTTAATTATGCTTCAATAAAAAAAGGATGAACCACCTCTTATGTCCCTTTACTATTTATGGTAATTGCTTTTCAAATGGTGATATCCAATTATGCTGTATAATTTGTAAATGCACCCTATCTATCAGTGTGTATGTGACATATACATTACGGTGTATACACACACGTGTGTACATATTTGGTGTGTCTCTATATATGTATGCATATCAACATGTTTTAGGGTCGTAAGCTTGTACAAGACTGTGACCTTTGTGTTAAGCCTGTTATTAAGTGTCTTACATTAATATTATAGCCCCTTGGTCAATACTGTTTCCAGGTCCACAAACAAATGGAAGGATATTCTGTGCTCATGGATTGGAAGAACTAGTATTTTTGAAATGTCCATACTACCCAAAGCAATTTTCAGATTCAGTGCAATCCGTATCAAAATACCAATAGCATTTTTCACAGAACTAGAACAAATAATCCTAAAATTTATATGGAACCACAAAAGACCCTGAATAGCCAAAGCAATCCTGAGAAATAAGAACAAAGCTGAAGGTATCACAGTCCCAGATTTCAAGATATATTAGAAAGCTATAGGAAGCAAAACAGTATGGTGCTGGCATAAAAACAGACACATAGATCAGTGGAACAGAATAGAGAGCCCAGAAATAAACCCACAATTATATGGTCCATTAATCTTCAACAAAAGAGGCAAGAATATACAACAGGGAATAGACAGTCTCTTCAACAAATGATGTTGGGAAAACTGGACCACGGTCTTACACCATACACAAACTCAAAATGGATTAAATACCTAAATGTGGAACACAAAACCATAAAACTCCTAGAAGAAAAGTAGGCAGTAATTTCCTTGACATAGGCCTTAGCAACATTTTTCTAGATATGTCTCCTGAGGCAAGGGAAACAAAAGCAAAAATAAACTATTGGGAATACATCAAAATTAAAAGCTTTTGCACAGCAAAGGAAACCACCAACAAAACTAAAAGGCAACCTATTGAATGGGAAAAGATATTTGCAAATGATATGTTCATAAGCGATTAGTATCTAGAATATATAAAGAACTTAACACCAAAACCCCCCGATAATCACTTAAAAAAGTGGGCACAGGACCCAAATAGACATTTTTCCAAAGAGGGTATACAGATGGCCAACAGACACATGAAAAGAGGCTCACCATCATTAATTAACCATCAGGGAAATGCAAATCAAAACTACAATGAGATACTGCCTCACACTTGTCAGAATGGCTAGTATCAAAAAGACAAGAAATAACAAGTATTGGCAAGGATGTGTAAAAAAGGGAACCCTTGTGCACTGGTGGTGGGAATGTAAATTGGTGCAAGCACTGTGGAAAGCAGTATGGAGGTTCCTCAAAAAATTGAAAGATAGAAATACCATATGATTCAGTAATTCCACTAAGAACTAAAAAACACTAATTTGAAAGGATATATGTACCCCTATGTTTATTGCAGCATTATTTACAATAACTAAGATACAGAGGTGACCCAAGTGTCCATCGATAGATGAATAGATAAGATATACACCATATATACATGCACCATATTTTCTTTATCCATATATCCATATCCATCTTCTTTATCCATATATATATATATATATATGTATATGGATATATACACACACCATGGAATATTATTACTCAGCCATGAAAAAGAATGAGCCTCTTGCCATTTGCAACAACATGGATGGACTTAGAAGGTATTATGGTAAGTGAGAAAGAGACAAATACTATATAATTTCACTTATATGTGGAATCTAAAAAAACAAATGCATTAAAAAAACCAAAAAGCAGAATCAGACTTATAAATACAGAGAACAAACTGATGGTTGACAGAGGGAAGGGGGATGGGCAAAAAGGGGTGAAGGGGAGTGGGAGATACAGGCATCCATTCATGGAGTGAATAAGTCATGGGAATAAAAGGTACACCATAGGGGATAAAGTCAAAGTGTTGTAATAGTTTGGCATGGTGACAGATGGTAGCTACACCTATGGTAAGCATAGCATAAACTGTAGACTTGTCAGATCACTGTGTTGTATACCTGAAACTAATGTAACGTGTGTCAAATATACTTCAATTAAAAAATAAATGAATATTGAAAAAAATACTCTCTTCAGGTAGACGTTGGTAAATGGTAGTTTTCTTTTGAAAGATCATGTCAATGAAATATCCTAATTTTTTGTGTCTTTTTTCCTTTTGATAGATTGAAGCCATGGCCATTCTTTTTGCAGTTGTTGCCAGGGGAACGACTATCCTTGCCAAACATGCTTGGTGTGGAGGAAACTTCCTGGAGGTGACAGAGCAGATTCTGGCTAAGATACCTTCTGAAAATAACAAACTAACGTACTCACATGGCAAGTGAGTTCTGCTCTGCATGGGTAGAGGGGGAAAGAAGTGAACTGTATTATAATCAGAACAACAGAAAACAGGGTTCTTGGTAGATAATTTAAATAAGCTGACAGAACAGTAATCTTTACCAGCTTAGATAATGGTCTGGTTCTATTCATTATAAATTTGAATTTAAATTATTTTTATCATCAAAGTGATATTAATATTTTAAAGATATGGTAATGTTACTTATAAAAAATGACTTTGCTGTAGAGCTCTAGGGTATGTGCAACATGATACAGATAAAAGATATAATATTCCTTTGTTCATTCAGTAAATATTTACTGAGCACTTGACTATTGCTAGGCACTGTGCTTGGTGCTGGGGATGCAACAAGAAATTACACAGTATTTGCCCTCATAGAGGTTACAGTTTAATGGAGGAGACAGTCAAATCCATAGATAACTGTAGTAGATGGTGGAAGGTAGTGGATAGGAGGATGGCATTCTAGCTAGAAGGAATAGCTGGTAGAGAAGTATGGAGTTATAAGGTCATAGCACATGTTTAGGGAACTGCAGGTGGTATTCTGTGACTGGTACCCAGCATGGTGAAAATAAAGCTAGAGAGATAGGTAAAAGAGAAATCATATAGGGTCTCATAGGCCATATTAAGAGATTGATTTTACCCTGTGGACAGTGGGAAGGCACTGAAGGTTTTCAGCTGGGGTGTGACATGGTCAGCTTTTGCTTTAGAAAGATCGCTCTGGTGGCTGATTGGAGAATGGATTGGGGAGGGCATAGGTGGGAAATCTTAGTAATCAGATAAAAAGTACCTCAACCTTCCTCATCAATACTTAAAAAACTTTTGTCATTTAACCCATCCTAATTTCCTTAGTTCCTATCTCAGAAGGAGGTCCTTACTACTTTCCAGAGCTAGCTCTTTGTATAATTTAGGACCTACTCTAGTCTAAACTACTGTAAGAGAGATACCCAAAATACAGTGTTACTTAAATGAGATAGCCCAGAGATGAGTACTTCCAGGCTGGTGGAGTGGCTCTGTCATTTTCGGTTAGTGTCTTCAGTTTGCTCTGGCCAAGGCAGCTCCTTTAGTTCTTGTTAACATCCTGTGCTCAGTAATTTTAAGGGCAAAGCCCAGAAGCAGGGTGACATTTTATTGTTCAGAAGTTCTGGGTTAAGTTTTATTTTTCTCTACATAGTTATGTAGCTAACCTAGCTGGAAGGGAGGCTAGATTTTGTCATTTATAGATGTGCAGCTGTATGTTCAGGTAAAATTCTATTACATTAGAAGAAGTTATAGGATATTAGGAGACAACTTGCAATCTTCCATTCTACTCTTTTGGGCCACTCAAATATCTGGGTGTACTCTTCTTCCCAAACAAAGAGCACATATCCTCTCTGCAGGAGATGGCTCCAAAAACTCATCTGGTCACTGTCCAGTTCAGAGAGTCTGGGTGACACACAGTCTTCTCCATCAGGCCCAGGGGTGGCTCTTGTGACTTACCATAAACTAGAAGAGAAGTGACATGTTCTTCCTGCTCCCCCTGTCCAACACATTAGACAATGGTAGAAGTAGAACAACATCATCAACGTCGAAGTTACAAATTCACATTTAGAGAAGAGAAGGATGAGAAACACATAGAAGTCACTGCTTCCTCGCAGTGTTCCAGTAACTACTTCACAGCAATTTCAAAGATTCCCTATTCTGACCCTGGAGTGGTTAGTGGTTCTGGTTCATTGGAGGAACTCCCTTGTCTTTTCTCCCTGAATCCTGGTGTTGTTCTCCAGGAGGCTCTTCCTTGTCCATTATCACCTGGCCACACCCAAAATGTGTGTCATCTTTTGGAACTGTACAGGTTTTGTAGTCTGCTGCCTGCTGGTATGGTTTAGAGGTCCAGACGTTGTCTTAGGGGTCAAATGATCCCAGCTTCTTGTGAGTATGGCTTTATAGTGTTTTCAAAAACTTATTAGACTTACGGTCTCTGTGTTCCTATTCAGTTCCCAGGAAAATGCCCAGGGAAAGCACATTCAGTCCTTTTAGAGGCAAGACTGGGAAGTGGGGATATACCTTCCACTCACATTTTATCAGCCAAAATTAGTCACGTAGCCGTATCTAGCTACAAGGGAAGCTAGAGTATGTAATCCAGTAAAAATGTGGTTATAGTACAAGAAGGCAACATTGTCCATCTGTTGTGCCTCTCCACTTGTATCCTGATCCAGTCCTGCCCAGTATCCTCTGGAGTGAGGTTCCAGCACTCAGTTTTTCCTTTTAATATTCTGCCTTCGTTTCTTTCCTATAATCATATTCCATCATCTTGATTAAAAATATCCATTATTGTACACTGAAAGAAAAAGTCCATGTTACTGTAAGACAACCATTTCCCCCTGAAATTTGATCTTCCTCTTGCTATTTCTCTCTTCTTTAACAACATCACCAGCCATTCAGTTGGCTAAGCCTAACACTGAAGAATCATATTTGACTTCCTCACCAAATCCTTGCCATTCTCCTACAAGAGATTTTTCAATCCATTGCGTATCCTCTATCCCCACTTGTCAAAGTGTTTAGTTTAGGCCTTTATTGGTTTTCATTTTTAATAACCTCCTCATAACTTGTTTTTCAGCTTCTAGTTGTTCCTTCCTTAAATTTGTATTTCACGCTCCTATGATTACACTTTCTTGCTTAAAACCCATTACTTAAAAAATAAATAAAACCCATTACTTTGGGGCGCCTGGGTGGCTCAGTCATTAAGTCTCTGCCTTCGGCTCAGGTCATGGTCCCAGGGTCCTGGGATCGAGCCCTGCATCTGGCTCCCTGCTCAAAGGGAAGCCTGCTTCTCCTTCTCCCACTCCCCCTGCTTGTGTTCCCTCTCTGCTGTCTCTCTCTGTCAAATAAATAAATAAAAATCTTTAAAAAAAAAGTAAAACCCATTACTTTTAGAGGAAAGCCCAAACTCTACCTTCGTAAGTTTGTCCATTCCTGACCTTTCTGCCCTTATCTCTATAGGAGTCCTTGCCGTTCTCTGACCTAGCTGTGTTATTTCAAGCTTCGTTACATCTTTTTTTCATGCTTTTGAACTTTCTCTCCCCTCCCAGCCCAGTGGTAAACTTTTGCTCATTTTATAGGTCCCAAATGAGATACTTTCTTCATCATTATTTAATCCTTCTAAAAGGGCAATTCTGATCACGTCCCTTTTATTCAGCAGTTACTCTGTGCACTCAGGGTGAAGTTTCTTGGTGACTCGGAAGACTCTTCAGTATCTGCCTCTGCTTCCTTCTCTGGCCTCATATCTCACTACTTTAGCCTTCGGTTTTGTTCTCCTGCCATACTTAGCTATTTGCATTTCAGTGCTGGGTTCTTTCTCTTTCTATTCTTTGCAGTAGCTATTACCTTTTACTTGAATATGTTTTTCTTTTTAAAAATCTGACTTTGCCTTTCTGAGCTTAGATATTTTCTTTTCTAGAAACCCTGAACTCCCAAGACCAGGCCAGGTGCCCCCTTTTTGCTTGTCTCCATAGTATCATTTGTTTATTCATACTGTAGCACTTAGCACACTGTAGTATAATTGCAATCTTTACTTTTTGTCTCTGTCATCTGACTGTAGGCTGCTTGGTGGCAGGGACCATACATTGTAACTTTTTGTGGTCTTCACACCAAGTTACTCCCTAGGGTACAAATTTTCTGGAGAAAATGATGACTTCCATTTTGGACACTGTGTTTAAGTTATCTATGCTATGTCCAGTTGGATGTGTCTAGTAGACAGTAGTGTATGTAGGCCTGGAGCTCAGGAAGTAAATCAGATCTAGGTTTGGGAATTATCATCATAATTGTGGTAGCTGAAAACAACAGTAAGACATGACAGTGGATGCCACCATCCAGGGACTGTGTGTGAGAAGAGCAGAGAGCTGAGGATGTTGGAAAACATCAATAGAGGGAAAGAGACTGCCACATTAACCAAGCAAGCCTGGTGCTGGGAAATCTAGTGGAGAGAAAACACTTTTCAGAAGAAGGAAGTGGTCAACAGTATCATGTTTCAGAGAGGGCCACTGGATATGGCGACGTGGAAGTTATTGGTGGAATTGATGTGAACAGTTTTAGAGTAGTGGAGGAAGACATTTTGCCTGAGTTACCATACCTCCTTGTAATTCATATCAAGCCTTTATGTGAACATTAAAAGTATAATTCAACAGGTACTCTTATCTATCCACTTGCCCAAGGTAGAAATCTGGGAGGCAAAATTGAGTTACCCTCTGCTTCATTTCCAGTAGCCAGTTATCAAGTTCTGTTCTATGTCTCCTGCCTTTTCTTTTTCATTGCCCGTAGTACTTGAGTTTATTTCCCTCTTCATTTGCTTACCTGCTGTACTACAGTACTCTCCTATCTGGTTCTTCTTCTTCTTTTTTTTTTTTTTTTTTTAAAGATTTTATTTATTTATTTGACAGAGAGAGACACAGTGAGAGAGGGAACACATGCAGGGGGAGTGGGAGAGGGAGAAGCAGGCTTCCCATGGAGCAGGGAGCGTGATGTAGGGCTTGATCCCAGGACCCTGGGATCATGACCTTAGCCGAAGGCAGGCAGACGCTTAATGACTGAGCCACCCAGGCGCCTCTCTCTGGTCCTTCTTTCAGTGAGTTTTCCATGCTCTAGCCAAAACATCCTTTTGCATGACAAATCTTACTACACACTCTTCAGGCTAAAACCTTTTGATGCTTGTTCATTTTTCTTAGGATAGTGCATAGTGAGGTTTTAACATCTTACATAACCTGGTATTTGCTTACTTCTCCAGCCTCATCTGTGCAGGTAATTTGTTTTTTCCTTCTATTTCACTTTCTAGTCATGTGAACTCATTTGACTGTACTAAAGCCATTATGTGCTTTTTTTTTAAAAAAATCTCCAGGCCTTTATGCTTGTTGGTTTTTCACTCTGGAACCCTCTTTGTCTCCTCTTTACCTTGCCATCTTTTACTTATTCTTCAGGTCTTGACTCAGACATCACTTGCTCCAGGATGTCTTTCCCATTACCCTTTGCTAAACTCTGTTAGGTGTCTCCTTTATGTTGCCAGAGCACCATACTGCCTTTTACTCCTCATCCTGTTTTACCATGCTGCTCAGTAATTCCCTGCACTGTGATCTTTGTGAAGGCAGGGACTGATGGTTTTGCTTATTTGTATCCTCAGCACCCAGCCCAGTAACTGGCTCAAAGTAGATGTCAAACAGTTGTTAATGTTGAGCATTTGGTACAAAAAGTGATTGCTCTGAGATTTTAAAAGAAGGCAAGGAAGATGTATGGGTCATTGGAGGTTAATCTTAATTATGTGTCCCTCCTAAGATGTCATCTCTTGTTGAGGCCCTAAGAGTCAATTATGCTTTTGCAGCTACCATTTTAATGGGTAATGTGCATACCGTTGTGCTACATAGGGTAGAGACTTTATTTTAACGTTTTATTTATTCTTATCAGTTTGACTTGAGAGAAACAGGTGTATAGGGGAGGGGGAGAGGGAGAATAGATAGTATCTGTAAATGATATGGTTACATTGGTGGTACTAAATTTGCTTATACATAGATAGAAGATGGAAGTGAAAGCAATATTGCTCATAACCACAATAAATTTTATATCTTTTATTCTACAGTTATTTGTTTCATTACATCTGCCAAGATAGGATTGTATATCTTTGTATCACTGATGATGTAAGTAACTTGAAGACATGTTGCTATTTAACTATGTGTACTGTTAATAAAGTCAGTTCTTAATTATCTGTATCTTTAGTAGGTAAAGGTGATGTGATTATAACTGTCCATAGCTGGAAATTTTTTCTATACTTTGCATTTGTCATATGGAGCAGCAAATGACAAGAAGAGTTGATGTCTGGATATATGCAAATCAGCTCAGTTTTGGTAGAGTTTTAGCTTAACTAACCTCTTGCAACTTCTGCATTTCTCCCATTGTGTAGTGAGAATTGGTCTTCATCATCATGACCCTTTGATATCAAATCCTCAAAATTTATTTATCTGAAATATTAAATAGGTTATTTTATTCAATACTGAATTTTTTTATTTGAATCCAATTAGCCAACATACAGTACATCATTAGTTTTAGATATAATGTTCAATGATTCATTAGTTGCGTATAACACCCAGTGCTCATGTGAATAGTGAATTTTTTAATGTATAATGACCTTTGGAAAACAAAATCACAATACGTTATGATCAGCTTTGTAAACCTGTAGTTCACATTGGTAGGTGGTTTTTTGAGTATTTACAGGTTCTAGACCAAAATGCTCAGTAACTTAACAATGCCATCAAGGTCATTTCTCTCCTCTGTTATCTTTAGCGTCAGCTTCTTCCTAGTACATTCCCCTATGGTTGCATGGAGCCACATGCTTTTTTATTTGTGTCCAGAGGAACTGTGTCTTCCCAAATCTCTTATTGTAAGAATGAGGAAAGTTCTCAGAAGCACACGCTCCTCTCCCCCTCTTTCAAAGTGAACTTCTTTTCATGTCTTATTGGCTAGGACTAGGTTACATACTTATTTCTAAATTGATCAATGACAAGAGGCGTGGAATTGGCATGATTGCCATAGGTCAGGGTTTTTAACCTTTATTGTGTCACAGACCCCTTTGACACTCATGGGCCCCTCCCAGGATGTTTTTAAATGTATGAAATACATGATTATAAATAAAACCAGTTATACTGAAATACAGTATTCAGAGTATTTTAAAAATTGATATAGTAATATATATGATTTTTATGAATTCATTAAGTAACAAGATCTAGTCAGGTCTGATAGCTAATAATAATTTTGAAGTGATGAGTATAAATGATATTTTGAGATATCTATAACTGATGGTATGTGAAAAAAAGATTTCTATTGGTGACAGTCACACGTACTGTTTGGTACTATTCTGGTTTGTTACCTACAGTCAGATTTGAAACTTAAGTTGAAACTTAATGTGGTTTATTTTCTATCCAAGTACATGGACCCCTTGAATTTGGACCACTGACGCCAGTGTAAGAACCCTTAGCTTAGACTAATCATCTTGGGTGACATGGAGATGAGTGTCAACCATAGTGATCATCACAGTGATTTTTATCCTTAGTTTCAGAGTGTTTTCTAAAATTATTTTAAAAATTCAGCTATATCTGAAATGACTAATGTGAAAAGGCTTGGAATAGATAAGAAATATGACTAAATTTGGGTTCATCAGAGTTGAGTTTTCTATTTCTTGACTGGGACCAGACAAGAGTACATGACTTGATCTTTTCAAGTATACCATCACTATTAAAAAAAACTCAATTCAAAGTAGTGTTATTTTTGTGTGTGAAAGACTGTACTATTATTATGGATTTATTAAGCATCTTCTTGTGCTGGGCCTTCTAATAGACCCTGTGAAAGATATGGAGGGAGTAATACCCAATTCTTACTCTCAAGAAACTAACCTAGATACTGTTATCTTTAGTTGGCAGTAGTCAAATAAATATATTTGGATTGGACTCTCAGTTCTTTCTTTTATTAGTCGTTTGACCTTCAGCAAGTTACCTTTTAAGAGCCTTTGTTCTTATTGTAAAATGAGGTCAGTGCTAGTTCCTCCTCATGGAATCATTGCTTAGTAAATGTTAGCTGTTCTTATGGTTGTTGTTAATCATCCATATCATCTTTGTTTATTTTCTAATGTGGATTCTGTGTTGGTCTCTTTTCAGGATTTTGAACGTTCTCGAGCATTTAATTTTCTGAATGAGATAAAGAAGAGGTTCCAGACTACATATGGTTCGAGAGCACAGACAGCACTCCCATATGCCATGAATAGCGAGTTCTCAAGTGTCTTGGCTGCACAGTTGGTAAGATCTTTTTCAGGATATAGTATTTTGATTCATATCTTCTTTATTACCTTCAGGCACTTTGAATATAGGGGACTCTGACCTGCAAATATATTTTTCTGATTGTGCTATTAAATGGCAACGTAATAAAACTTCCCAGATAGAAAAATTTTAAATAATCAGTGATACTCTCTATATAGTGTTCAAAGTATCTAGGAATGGGGAAAAACATTAAAGATCATCTACTTGAGCTACCCATCTAATGCATAAATCCACTCAGTATGCCAAATGGCCTCTTAACTTGTACATTAACCTTCTACCCTCCCATGAGGCAATTGTAATTTTTTTTTGAGTGAGAGAGAGTGCATGCCTGCCTGCATGGCGGGGAAGGAAGGGGAGAGTGAGGGAGGGGCAGAGAGAGACTTTCAAGCAGGCTCCACACTCAGCATGGAGCCCAATGCAGGGCTCAATCTCACAACCCTGAGTTCATGACCTGAGCTGGAAATTAAGTCAGATGCCTAACGACTGAGCCACCCAGGCACCCCAAGGCAACTGTAATTTTTGAGCAGCTTAACTTAGTCATTTGAAAGTCTGCTCATCTATGTGAATACCAAACTGTCAGCTCAGTGAAGTTTTGCATACGTATATACCTATGAAGTAACACCCTTTTCAAAATACATCTGCATGACCCTAAAAGTTCCTGATGTCCCTTTGCAGTCAATCCCCTCCCCAACACTCTGCCCCAGGCAACCTCTGCTCTCTTTTCTGTCACTATGAATTAGTTTTGTCTTTTCTAGAATTTGCTATAAATGGAATTATGCATTACATACTCCTTTGTGTCCTGGATGCTCTGTGTAAGGCTTTTGATATTCATGTTGTGTAAATCAGTAGTTCCCTTTTTTTGCTGAGTAGTGTTGTGTGCATATACCACAATTTGTAATAAATTATCAAACTTTTTTCCTAAGTGGTTGTACCATTTATATTCCCACCAGCAGTTCTAGTGTTTCTACATTCTTGCCAATGCTTGTTATGGTCTATCTTTTTAATTTTAGTCATCCTAGTGGGTGTGTAGTGATATCTCATTGTGGTTTTAATTTGCATTTCCCTGATGACTAATGATGTTGAGACCTTTAAAAATGCTTCCCTTTTAGCGATGAAACTATTTGAGTGCAAAGACATATGTTCTATCTATGATTGTATTGTGAATGAGAAACAAAAGCATTATTGTGATTGAATACTTTACTTTTCACTTCTTTAAGTGTTCTTTTTAGTACTTTTTGAGTGTTACACTTCTAAATATGCATTCTTCGGGGGATGAAGTTCCTTTAAATAGTTATAAATCTTTATTCAGTCAGTTTGTTTGTTTCATACTTCCCACTAGAAAACATTCATACATGTGATACTGTGTAAAACATCACCAACCAAAAATATACCAATATATAGTCAAAGGTAACAGGTGAGCTGGCAGCAAAACTTTCAACTTAACCAGTTTGTCATTGGCTCCGTATCTATGTGTGACCCTCTGAACAAGTCTGTGCCAGGATTGTCATTTACAGATGGAGATAATAATAAGAGCATCTTCATCATGGAGTTTTTGGGTAGATTAAATAATGTCCTCTCTTTGAAGCATTTAGCACAGTGAAGTGACTAGAATATTGTATATTAAGGACTTCATGGATAGCTATGGATAATAATTTCAAAATACATACAATTATCAATGCTTAGATTTCTAGATCCTATAAGAAGCCAATGAAAATAGGATGCATACTCTGATCCCAACAGATAGAAGAATAGATGCTCAGAAGGTGGGCCAGCCTCTCCTCATCATACCCAAGAATTGGGGAACAATTTAGTGTGCTTTTCCCTGTCTTGTTTTCTCCATCTATGGTCTTCTTTTCTCCTTTCTTGTCTGAGCACAGATTATATAACCCTGTACTTCTGCCCCAAGAGTCTCAGGTATATATATTGATAAAATACATTTACCTTTATTTTATGCTGCCTATATTTTTCCCTAGGCCTAATAACAATTTTTTTAAAGATTTTATTTATTTATTTGACAGAGAGAGATACAGCGAGAGAGGGAACACATGCAGGGGGAGTGGGAGAGGGAGAAGCAGGCTTCCCGCTGAGCAGGGAGCCCGATGCGGGGCTCGATCCCAGGACCCTGGGATCATGACCTGAGCCGAAGGCAGACGCTTAATGACTGAGCCACCCAGGTGCCCCCTGATAACAATTTTTAAATGAAATGACATGTATCTTTTATATCAATACAGGCATAATTTAATAGCATTCCTCAGTGTCATTCCTTTTCTTTTTGTTTTCCTATTGTAAGTAATGTCTGGATAAGTTAAATCTTGTTTTCTTATAGAAGCATCACTCTGAGAATAAGGGCATAGACAAAGTGGTGGAGACTCAAGCCCAAGTGGATGAACTGAAAGGAATCATGGTCAGAAACATAGGTATGTTTCATGGCATAGTCCACATGCATATGGGCAAAAATGGTAATTGATTACTTGATTGGGGTCAAATTATTCTAGAAAGGCTGAAATAGTACTTCCTGAATCTTACTTTTGGAAACTATCAGCTGAGATATGGATGTTGCCTACCTATGATACGGTCTCCTGTATGAATGTTTATTTCTTAGTACTTATGACTGTTCTTCATTCTAATTTGTTAGTTGGCTTAGCAAGAATAATTTGAGATTCTTGCAACAGTTCAGCAATTAAGAATAATTTAGTCAGTTTTGGCTGGAGATACCCAGATAGCTGATGTTATCAGTAGATACTTAAAGTATAACTTTTTGACCTCCTCAGAAAGTTTGTAACACTTGATTGAGAGAAAGAAAGAATTGGTCCAAAAAAACTGTTGTACTTTTCAAAGAATGAACTATGATATAAATTCTGTCAGCCTATGTTTTGTCAAGCTATTTAAGCACATTAAAATAATCCAGAGAAATGCATCAAGTTTATTTTTTAATTGATTATGCAATTGTATTTAGATTTAGGATGATGCTAATTTTTTAAAATCATTGGTTCTCAAAATGTAGTCCCTGGGCCAGCAGCATCAGCATCCTTTGGGAACCTGTTAGAAATGCAAGTTTTCAGGACCCACCCCAGAGCTATCGAATCAGAAACTCTGTGAGTGGGACCCAGCACTCTGTGTTTTCACAAGCCCTCCAGAGGATTTGAATGCATATTCAAGTTCGAGAACCACTCTTTCTAAGGGGAATATCTCAGACAATAACTTGTATAAAATTGAATGAAAATGATATTGTTTTATAAGATATTTAATGGAGACATTGTCAAATTTCATAAATGTCAATTTACTTATAATCTTGGATTTACTATTTGAATTACTTGTACATTTATTGTTAGCACAGGTACAAGCTGTAAAGACATTTTAGAAAAAAAAATACTCTTGATCCCAGCATCCTAAAGATTCATTTCCATTTTTTCTTTTAAGGTTTTTATCCATACATATACATATTATAATAATCGCACATATTCAGTTTTGTTGAGGCAGTACAATATAGTGACCAAGATTTAGAGTCATATGTGCCTGAGTTTGAGTCATGATTTCACTTCCAACCTGCTGTTAGCCCTTGGTCATCCTCAAACTTCTCTGAGCTTTGTTTCCTAATCTGCAAAAAGGAGATGGTAGAACCTAAGGTTACCAGGATAAAGGAGATAATGTATGTAAAGCATCTTGTACAGTGCGTAGCACATAGTAAGAGCTGAATTATCGTTAGCTATCATTAATCTACTTTATGCTTATACAGTATTTCATTGGGTTATATTATAGGTTAGAATCACGTCCTTATTTTGGACACTTGGGTTCTTTGGAGCAGTGTTACTCAGAGTACTGTTTTACAACCAGATAAAGAGCTTGCGCCAGCATGTAAGTCAGTGCTGTGCTTTCTTCATTGAGAACATCTTATTATGAATATGTCAGTTGTGTGCTTAGAGACTTAGTTGAAGCAATAATAAACACTCTTAGGTAGCACCGATTTAGAGGTTTGTGTTACAATAACAGTACTGCTCTAAATGGTTTTGTGCCTGTTTTTCTTATTTTCTTGAAATTAAGTCCCAGGAATGAGATTAAAAATCAAAAGGGAGAAACTTTTTTTTTAATGTTTACTTTCATTCCAGTTAGTTAACATGCAGTGTAATAATAGTTTCAGATGTACAATATAGTGATTTAGCAGTTCCATACTGCACACAGTGCTCACCACAACAGCTGTCTTCCTTAATCCCCATTACCTATGTAACTCATTCTCCCACCCCACCTCCCCCTCTGGTAACCATCACTGTTTTCTCTCTGTGTTTTTTAAAGATTTTATTTATTTATTTGACAGAGAGAGAGCGTACACACACAAGCAGGGGGAGCAGCAGAGGGAGAAGGAGGCTTCCCGCTGAGCAGGGAACCCGATGCAGGGCTCAATCCCAGGACCCTGAGATCATGACCCGAGCTGAAAGCAGCCGCTTAACCAACTGAGCCACCCAGGCGCCCCATATTTTTAATTTTTTGAGGAACATTCATACTATTTTCCATAGTGGCTGAACCAATTTATATTCCCACCAACAGTGCATAAGGGTTTCCTTCTCTCCAAACCCTCACCAACACTTGTGATTTCTTGTCTTGATGATAGCTGTTCGAACAGGTGTGATATCTACAATATCTCATTGTGGTTTTGATTTGCCTGTCCCTGATGATTAGTGATGTTGAGCATCTTTTCATGTGTCTGTTGGCCATCTAGATGTCTTCTTTGGAAAAGTGTCTATTCAGTTCCTCTGCCTGTTTTTGATAGTTTTTTTGTTTGTTAACTGAGTTGTATGAATTCCTTATTTTAGATATTAACCCCTTATCTAGTATATGGTTTGTAAATATTTTCTCCCATTCTGTAGGTTACCTTTTCATTTTGTCGATTGTTTATTTTGCTGGCCAGAAGCTTTTTAGTTTGATGTAGTTCCACTTGTTGAGTTTTGCTTAAAGACCAGTGAGAAAAAACCTTCTTCCCTATGTTTTCTTCTAGGAATTTAATGGTTTTAGTCTTTGAATTTAAGTCTTTAATCCATTTCAAGTTATTTTTGGGGAGCTGTTGTAAGGGATCCAATTTTAGATTCTTTCACGTGGTTATCCAGTTTTCCCAGCACTGTTTGTTGAAGAGACTGTTTTTTCCCTAGTGAGTGAAGTTCTTGGCTCCCTTGTAAAATCTTGGTCAACTGTATATGTGGGAGTTTGTTTCTGGGATCTCTATTCTGTTCCATTGGTTCATGTGTCTATGTTTATGCCAGTACCATACTGTTTTAATTACTATAGCTTTATAGTATAGTTTGAAATCAGGAACTGTGACGCCTCTGGCTTTGTTCTTTCTCAGAATTGCTTTATTTGTTTGGGGTCTTTTATGGTTCCATAGAAATTTTAGGATTGTTTTTTCTATTTCTGTGAAAAATGCCATTGGAATTTTGAAAGACATTGCATTGAATCTGTAGATGGCTTTGGGTAGTATGGCCATTTTAACAATATTAGTTCTTCTGATCCATGAACATGGGATATATTTACATTTGTTGTGTCTTTAATTTCTTTCATCAGTGTCTTGTAGTCTTCATTGCAGAGATCTTTCACCTCCTTAGTTAAATTTATTCGTAAGTATTTTATTATTTTTGATGGTATCGTGATTGGGATAGTTTTCATTATTACTTTTTTGGATATTTTATTGTTAGTATATAGAAATTTAACTGATTTCTGTATGTTGATTTTATATCCTACAACTTTATTGCATTTGTTGATTAGTTCAATTTTTGGTTGAGTCTAGGATTTTCTGTATATATTATCATATCATCTGCAAATGATGCCAGTTTTACTTCTTCCTTTTCTATTTTGCTGCCTATTATTTAATTGTCTTGTCTGATTGCTCTACATAGGCCTTCCAGTACTATATGAGTAACAGTGGTGAGAGTGGGGATCTTTGTCTTGTTCCTGATCTTAGAGGAAAAGCTTTTAATATTTCACCATTGAGTATGATGTTACCTTTGGGTTTGTCATATATGGCCTTTATTATGCTGAAATATGTCCTTATATACTCAGTTTGTTGAAGTTTTTTATGATGAAATGATGCTATGTTTTGTAAAATGTTTTTTCTGCATCTATTGATTTGATTACAAGTTTTTATCTTCCATTATATTAATGTGGTGTATCACATGTACTGAGTTGTATATGTGGAACCATTCTTATATGCCAGGGATAAATCCCACTTGGTCACGGTATATGATCATTTTTATGTGGTGTTGAATTCAATTTGCTAATATTTTTTTGAGAATTTTTGCATCTGTGTTCATCAGGGATATTGGTCTATAGTTTTCTTGTTGTGTCCTTATCTGGATTTGGTTTCAGGGTAATGCTGGCCTTGTAAAATGAGTTTGGAAGTATTTCCTCCTCTTTGGTTTTTTTGGGAAGAGTTTGGGAAGGTTTGGCATTAATTTTGCTTTAAATGTTTGGTATAATTCACCAATGAAGCCATCTGGTTTTGGGTTTTTCTTTGTTAGGAGGTTTTTGGGTACAGATTCAATCTCCTTACTCATTATTGGAATGTTCAGAATTTCTATTACTTCATGATTCTGTCTTGGTAGGTTATATGTTTCTAGGACTATATCCATTTCTTCTTTATTCAGTTTGTTGTCATATAATTATTCAAAAGAGTCTCTTATGATCCTATGTATTTCTGTAGTATCAGTTCTAATGTCTCCTCTTTTGTTTCTGATTATATTTGAATCTTCTTTTTTTCCTTAGTCTAGCTAGAGGTTTGTCAATTTTATTATTTAAAAAAAAAACAGCCATTAGTTTTGTTGATCTTTTCTATTTTTCTGGTTTCTATTTCATTAATTTCCACTTTGGTCTTTGTTTCCTTCCTTCCACTAACTTAGGGCTTAATTTGTTCTTCTGTTTCTAGTTCCTTGAAGGTTCAAGTTAGGCTGTTTATTTGAGGTCTTTGTTTTCTTAACATATGCATTTATCACTATAACCTCTTGCAGAACTGCTTTTGTAGCATCCTGTGTGTTTTGGTGTGTTGTGTTTCTGTTTTCATTTGTTTCAGTTATTTTTTTATTTTCCTTTTGATTTTTTTCTTTAACCCATTGGTTGTTCAGGAACGTGTTGTTTAGTTTCCACATATTTATAGATTTTCCAGCTTTCCTCTTGTTGATTTCTAATATCATACTACTGTGGTTAGAAAAGGTACTTGGTATGATTTCAGTCTTCCTAAATTTGTTAAGACTTGTTTTGCGTCCTATCATATGATGTATCCTGGAGAGTGTTCCTTGTGCACTTGAGAAGAATGTATATTCTGCTCCTGTTGGATGGAATGTTCTGTGTATTGCCTGTTATGACCACTTGTATGGTTTAAGTCATGTTTCCTTATTGATTTCTGTCTGGATGATCTAGCCATTGTTAGAAAGGGGTGTATTGAAGTCACCTACTATTATTGCATTATTATCTGTTTCTTCCTTCAGATCTGCTTGTATTAAGATACTTAGGTGCTCTGGGGCGCCTGGGTGGCTCAGTCATTAAGCGTCTGCCTTCGGCTCAGGTCATGATCTCAGGGTCCTGGATCGAGCCCCGCATCGGGCTCCCTGCTCTGCAGGAAGCCTGCTTCTCCCTCTCCCCCTCCCCCTGCTTGTGTTCCCTCTCTCGCTGTGTCTCTCTCTCTCAAATAAATAAATAAAATCTTAAAAAAAAAAAAAAAAGATACTTAGGTGCTCTGATATTGTGTGCGTATATATATTTTTTTCAAAAATTTATTTTAATTTTAGAGAGAAAGAGAGTATGCCAGTGGGGGAGGGGCAGAGGGAGAGGGAGAGAAAGAATCCCAAGCAGACTCCTCGCTAAGCACTATGTGGGGCTCCATCCCATGACCCTGAGATCATGAACTGAACTGAAATCAAGAGTCAGACACTTAACCAGCTGAGCCGCCCACACCCCTGTGTGCATATATATTTAAAATTGTTATACCTTTTTAATGAATTGACTACTTTATTATTATGTAATGACTGTATTTATCTTTTTTTTTTTTTTTTTTTTTTTACAGTTTTTGGTGTACAGTCTTATTTTATCTCCACTTTCTTTTGGTTTCCACCTGCATGGAATACCTTTTTCCATCCCTTCACTTTAAGCCTATGTGTGTATTTAAATCTGCAGTGAGTCTCATGTAAGCAGCATATTGTTGGATCTTGTTTTTTTTATCCATCCAGCCACTCTGTGCCTTTTGATTGGTGAACTTATTAGAGTAATTTTTGAAATGTAAAGACTTACTATACTAATTCCATCTTATTCATTGCTTTCTGGATGTTTTGTAATTTCATTGTTCCTTTTCCCTTCCATTTCTGCCTACCTTTTTATTTTTTTCCTTTAATGTATTTATTATTTTTCCCCTAGAATATGTATATGTATGTATGTGTCTGTGTATCCCAGAAAATATATGTAATTTTTAATTGAGATATAGTTGACACACCATATTATTATTAGTTTCAGGTGTACAACATAGTGATTTGACAATTATACACATTAGGAAATGCTCACCACAATAAGTGTAGTTACCATCTCTCACCATAGAAAGTTGTTAAGAGGGGGTGCCTGGGTGGCTCAGTCGTTAAGCGTCTGCCTTCGGCTCAGGTCATAATCCCAGGGTCCTGGGATTGAGCCCCACATCGGGCTCCCTGCTCAGCGGGGAGCCTGCTTCTCCCTCTACCCCTCCCCCTGCTTGTGTTCCTGCTCTCTCTGTCTCTCTCTCTCTCTCAAATAAATAAATTAAAACATTAAAAAAAAGAAAGTTATATTATGATATTATTAACTATATTCCCTATGTTGTACTTTTCATCCCTGTTAACTTATTTATTTTATAACTGGAAGTTTGCCCCTCTTAATCCACTTCACCTATGTCACCTATCCCCCAACCCCCTCCCCTCTGGCAACCACCAGTTCTCATTATTTATGCATCTGTTTCTGTTTTTGTTTCTTAGATTCCACGTATAAGTGAAATCATAATGGTATTTGCTTTCTCTATCTGACTTACTTCACTTAGCATAATACCCTCTAGGTCTATCTGTATTGTCCCAAGTGTCTGCCTACCTTTTAAAATTGGTGATGTTTTGGGATTGTGTGTTCCATTTCCTGTTTCTGTATCTTTTGTGAACCTACTCTAGGTTTTTGCTTTTCAGTTACCATGGGGCTTACATAAACCATCTTATAGATAAAATAGTCCATTTTAAGGTGATAGCAACTTTTCATACAAAAACTCCACATATTTTACTCCCCTGTTACACTCTTGGTGTCACAGTTTACCTTTTTCTATTGTCTTTTTGTTAAAATTTATAGTAGCTATAGTTCTTTCTTTTTTTTTTTTTTTTAAGATTTTTTTTATTTATTTATTTGAGACAGAGAGAATGAGAGAGAGAGAGCACATGAGAGGGGGGAGGGTCAGAGGGAGAAGCAGGCACCCTGCCGAGCAGGGAGCCCGATGTGGGACTCGATCCAGGGACTCCAGGATCATGACCTGAGCCGAAGGCAGTCGCTTAACCAACTGAGCCACCCAGGCGCCCGCTATAGTTATTTCTAATACTCTTTATCTTTAACCTTTATACTATATTTAAGTGTTTAACACACCATCCTATTACAGAATTAGTTTTGTAAATCTGTATATTTAACCTCTACCAGTGTATTATATACTTTTCTATGTTTTCATGTCACTAATTAGTGTCTTTTCCTTTTAGCATTTCTTGCATGGCAAGTCTAGTGGTAATGAACTCCCTTAACTTTTATTTGTCTGAGAATATATTTATTTCTCCTTCATATTTGAAGGATAACTTTGTCATATAGACTATTCTTGGCTGGCAATTTTTTCTTTCAACACTTTGGATGTGTTATTCCACATTCGTTGCTGGCCTTTAGGGTCTCTGCTGCAAATCCACTCATAGCCTAATAGGAATTTCTTTGTAGATTACAGTCTTGTTTTTCCTCTGGCTGCTTTTAAGAGTCTCCCTTTATCTTTGATTTTTGACCATTTTCTTATAATGTATCTTAAGAAGGTCTTTTTGCATTGAGATAATAAGGTGATCTCTTACCTTTATGAACTTAGATGTCCAGGTCTCTCTCCAGGTTTAGGAAGTTTTCCGCTATTATTTGTTTAAATAAGCTTTCTGTCTTGTTCCCTCTCTTATCTCCTTCTGGAACCCCAATTCTAATATTTGTACGTTTGATGGAGTCCCATTGATCATACAGGCTTTTTGGGTTTTTCATTATTTTCTCTTTGTTGTCCTCTGGGTTGTTTCAGAGTTCCTATCCTCTAGCTCACTTATTATGTCTTCCATTTGGATTACTTTGAGGTAGATGTTTTCTATTGAATTTTTCATCTCATTCATTCTTCAGCTCCAGAATTTGTTTGATTCTTTGTTATGATCTCTATCTCTGTTAAATTTCAGATTTTGTTCATATAGTGCTTTCCTGATTTTGTTGATCGTTTTTCTGTGGAGTTTTTTTTTGCAGCTTGTTGAGTTTTTCAAAACAGTTATTTTGAATTCTTTATTAGCTAGATTGCAAAATTTCACACTTTTGATTTCAGTTATTGGAGAATGATTGTTACCATACAGTGTTGACATATTTCCTTGATTCTTTATGTTCCTTGAACTTCTGTGTTGCTGCTTTCCCTTTTGATGTGTAGTAGACACCTCCTAAAATCTTTCCTAGTTACCCTCAAGTAGGAAATAGCATTTGTGGTTCTGCTATCTGGGGTTCTCTCCATCCTTGTCTGGATGCTCCTGCTCCATGCTTCTTACTCATTCTTGTGGCAGAGTTCTTAACTTTTATGTCTTCTCTGATCTTACAACTTACCATGCTGGCTGCTGGAAACCTCTTTTTTTTTTTTTTCTTTTCCAGAAGATGACATTACAGCTCAAGTTTATGGTTTCTCCCTTGCCCACAGAGCCTGGTCTGATATTCTGAGAGCACTACTTTTAACTGGAGCTCACTCTTGCCACTGCACTTAGGAGCATGCATAAGGAGCTGGCCGCAGAGTAGGAGGAGGTGACTGTGGGACTGGTGAGGGAATCATTGAGTAAGGGTCTCCCAGAGGCTTGTGGGTGGACTTCCTGCTTAAGCCCTGAGCACAGCTATCAGGGAGTATGTTCTTTTAATATCCTATGACATTTTTATTGGCCTCTTTCCTGATCTCCTCCCTGCCCCCAGTCTTAGAGGTCCTGCCTCTGTACCCTGGGTGCTGCTGGAGAGAAATGGGTTTCTCCAGTAGCTTGTCACATAGGTGGAGTAGCCAGGCACTCACTCACTGTTCTCCCTTTCCCCTGGGGGAGAGACTGCCACCAGCAAATCGAACTGTGCTCCTATGTGATGCCCAATGCTCCTGTGTATGAGGTGGTCCCGCTGGAGTGCTTCCTGGTGCCCATCGAGAGCACTGAGCAGGCCTCAGGACTGCTCTTTGTGCCAAATAGTCCATCGTGGGCAGGCAGCCTCAAGGCCGTCACTGCAGGCAGCAAGTGAAGGCCATACCCTGCCAGACTGTGGGGGCTGGGAGGTGGTCATTTTTTTGGGGAAAAAAAAACTTAGTTCAGCCCTATGCTCTGTCACCTTGGGCAACGGTCAGTGCTGGAAAAGTTCCTCTTACCCTCTCCAGTGCATCTAAATTCATATCTATATTTTATGCTCCAGTGCCATGCTGAAGTCTCCTCTTGGCAAGGCTAGCCTTCTACAAATTCTCTCTCATCCATGAGTACCTGCCTAAATCAGTACTCTTCAAGTTTTCCCCAACGGCGACCAAGAGGGCTGTGGAAGCAACACTGATCATGTTGGTTCCACAGCCTATACTTAGGTTTGTCTGCCTGTTACCAATGCGCAGGTGCATGAGACCCCCTCAGGTCCTTTGGCCTATGGTGCTGGATCCCACAGGTCCCACAGAGGCACTTTTTTTGTGGATGGATGCCTTAATTAGTTTTTTAAAAGGGGGGGGGGCAAAATGGAGGGATGTCTTACAGTGCCATGATGCTGACATCACCCCACTTCTTGTTATATTGTGATAGTCTTGACCCCTGTTGCAGTAGTCTAGAGTAGGAAGAATAAAATCTTCCTTATCATTTTTGGCAAGTGTCAGAATAATTTCCCTTTAATAGTATCTCTCTTCCAACATCCTTCTTGCCTTGTTTCCAAGTATTATATTTTTTAATGCTATTGTAAATGCAATTTTTCTCTCTCATTTTTGGATTTTTCATTGCTAATGTATAGAAATACAGTTGATTTTTTGCATATTGTGCAACATTATTGAACATTTTTTTATTAATTCTAATAGCATTTTAGTGAGTTCTTTATGATTTTCTATATACAGGGTGTTAGATTCTGCCAGGTACTTTTTTTGCATCTATTGAAATGTTTGTGTGGATTTTGTCCTTTATTCTGTTAATACAGTATATTATATATTTTGGTTTTTGGATATTAAATCAACCTTGCATTTCTGAAATAAATGCCACTTCATCATGTTGTAAATCCCTTTAATATATTGCTGGATTACATCTAATATATTACTGAGGTTTTATGTCTATATTCATGAGATATTGATCTGTTTTTCTCTTGTGATGTCTTATTCTTATTTAAATTCAATTGACATACAGTGTATTAGTTTTAGAGGTAGAGTTCAGTGATTCATCAGTTGTAAAAAACACCCAGTGCTCGTTACATCACGTGCCCTCCTTAATGCCCATCACCCTATTACCCCATCCCCCACCCCCTCCCCTCCAGCAACCTTCAGTTTGTTTCCTAGAGTTAAGAGTCTCTTACTTATGGTTTGTCTTCCTCTCTGATTTTATCTTGTTTTATTTTTCCCTCCCTTCCTCCATGTTCCTCTGTTTTGTTTCTCAAATTCCACATATGAATGAAATCATATGATAATTGTCTTTCTCTGACTGACTTATTTTGCCTAGCATAATACCCTCTAGTTCCATCCACATCATTGCAAATGGCAAGATTTCATTTTTTTGATGGCTGAGTAATGCTCCATTGTGTGTGTGTGTGTGTGTGTGTGTATACATTACCACATCTTTATTCGTTCATCTGTTGATGGACATCTGGGCTCTTTCCATAGTTTGGCTATTGTGGATATTGCTGCTGTAAACATTTGGGTGTGGTGCCTCTTCGGATCACTATATTTGTATCTTTGGGGTAAATACCTTGTAGTGCAGTTGCTGGGTCATAGGGTAGCTCTATTTTTAACTTTTTGAGGAACCTCCGTACTGTTTTCCAGAGTGGTTGCACCAGCTTGCATTCCCACCAACAGTGTAGGAGGGTTCCCCTTTCTCCGCATTCCCGCCAACATCTGTCGTTTCCTGACTTGTTAATTTTAGCCATTCTGACTGGTGTGAGGTGGTATCTCATTGTGGTTTTGACTTGTATTTCCCTGATGCTGAGTGATGTTGAGCATTTTTTCATGTGCTTTTTGGCCATTTGTATGTCTTTGGAGAAATGTCTGCCCATGTCTTCTGCCCATTTTTTGACTGGATTATTTGCTTTCTGGTTGTTGAGTTTGATAAGTTCTTTATAGATTTTGAATACTAACCCTTTATCTGATAAGACATTTGCAAATATCTTTTCCCATTCTGTAGGTTGTCTTTTGGTTTTGTCGACTTTCCTTTGCTGTGCAAAAGCTTTTTATCTTGATGAGGTCACAATAGCTCATTTTTGCCTTTGTTTCCCTTGCCTTTGGAGATGTGTCTAGCAAGAAGTAGCTGCGACTGAGGTCAAAGAGGTTGTTGCCTGTGTTCTCTTCTAGGATTTTGATGGTTTCCTGTCTCACATTTGGGTCTTTCATCCATTTAGAGTTTATTTTTTGTGTACGGTGTAAGAAAATTCTTCTACTTGTGGCTGTCCAGTTTTCCCAGCACTATTTGGTGAAGAGACTTGTCTTTTTTTCCATTGGATATTCTTTCCTGCTTTGTGAAAGATTAGTTGACCATAGAGTTGAGTATCCATTTCTGGGTTCTTTATCCTGTTTCATTGATCTATGTGTCTGTTTTTTTGCCAGTATCATACTGTCTTGATTACAGCTTCAGTAGAGCTTGAAGTCCAAAATTGTGATGCCACCAGCTTTGGTTTTCTTTTTTAACCTTACTTCAGCTATTCAGGGTCTTTTCTGGTTCCATACAAATTTTAGTATTATTTGTTCTAGCTCTGTGAAAAATGATGATGGTATTTTGATAGGGATTGCATTGAATATATAGATTGCTCTGAGAAGCATAGACATTTTAACAATATTTGTTCTTCCAATCCATGAACATGGAGTGTTTTTCCATTTCTTTGTGTCTTCCTCAATTTCTTTCATGAGTTTTATACTTTTCAGAGTACAGATCCTTTACCTCTCTGGGTAGGTTTATTCCTGGGTATCTTACGGTGTTTGGTGCAACTGTAAATGGGATTGATTCCTTAATTTCTCTGTCTTCTGTCTCATGGTTAGTGTATAGAAATGCAACTGATTTCTGTGCATTGATTTTGTATCCTGCAACTTTGCTGAATTCCTGTATGAGTTCTAGCAATTTTGGGGTGGAGTCTTTTGGGTTTTCCACATGGAGTATCATGTCATCTGTGAAGAGTGAGAGTTTGGCTTCTTTGTCGATTTGGATGCCTTTCATTTCTTTTTGTTGTCTGATTGGTGAGCCTGGGACTTTTAGCATTATGTTGAACAACAGTGGTGAGAGTGGGCATCCCTGTTGTGTTCCTGACCTTAGGGGAAAAGCTCTCAATTTTTGCCCGTTGAGAATGATATTCTCTGTGGGCTTTTCATATATGGCTTTTATGATATTGTGGTATGTTCCTTCTATCCCTACACTGTGAAGAGTTTTAATCAAGAAAGGATGCTGTACTTTGTCAAATGCTTTTTCTGCATCTATTGAGAGGCTCAAATTGTTCTTGTCCTGTCTTTTATTAATGTAGTGTATCACATTGATTTGCAGATGCTGAACCACGCTTGCAGCCCAGGAATAAATCCCACTTGGTCATGGTGAATAATCCTTTTAATGTACTGTTGGATCCTATTGGCTAGTATCTTGGTGAGAATTTTGGCATCCATGTTCATCAGGGATATTGGTCTGTAATTCTCCTTTTTGGTGGGATCTTTGGTTTTGGGATCAGGGAAATGCTGGCCTCATAGAGTTTGGAAGTTTTCCTTCATTTCTATTTTTTGAAACAACTTCAGAAGAATAGGTGTTAATTCTTCTTTAAATGTTTGGCCATCTGGCCCTAGACTCTTGTTTTTTGGGAGATTTTTGATTACTGATTCAATTTCTTTGCTGGTTATGGGTCTGAAATGTTCAGGTTTTTATTTCTTCCTGGTTCAATTTTGGTAGTTTATATTTCTAGGAAAGTATCCATTTCTTCCATTTGCCTAATTTGTTGGCAGATAGTTGCTCATAATATGTTCTTATAATTGTATTTCTTGTGTGTTGGTTATGATCTCTCCTCTTTCATTCGATTTTATTAATTTGGGTCCTTTCTTTTTTCTTTTTGGTAAGTCTGGCCAGGGGTTTATCGATCTTTCTTTCAGAGAACCAGCTCCTAGTTTCATTGATCTGTTCTGCTATTCTTTTGGTTTCTATTTCATTGATTTCTGCTCTGATCTTTATTAAATCTCATCTCTTGCTTGGTTTAAGCTTTATGTGCTGTTCTTTCTCCAGCTCCTTTAGGTGTAGGGTTAGGTTGTACATGTGAGACTTTCCCTGTTTCTTGAGAAAGGCTTGTATTGCTATGTACTTCCCTCTTAGGACCACCATTGCTGTATGCCAAAGGTTTTGAATAGTTGTGTTTTCATTTTCATTTGTTTCCATGCATTTTTTAAATTCTTGTTTAATTTTCTGGTTGTGACCCATTCATTCTTTAGTTGGATGCTCTTTAGCCTCCATGTATTTGAGTCCTTTTCAACTTTCCTCTTGTGATTGAGTTCTAGTTTCAAAGCATTGTGGTCTGAAAATATGCAAGGAATAATCCCAGTCTTTTGGTACCAGTTGAGACCTGATTTGTGAGCCAGTATGTGTTCTATTCTGGAGAATGTTCCATGGGCACTCGAGAAGAATGTGTATGCTCTTGCTTTAGGAGGCAGTGTTCTGAATATATCTGTGAAGTCCATCTGGTCCAGTGTGTCATTCAAAGTCCTTGTTTCCTTGTTGATCTTCTGCTTAGATGATCTGTCCATTGCTGTAAGTGGGGTGTTAAAGTCCCTACTCTTACTGTGTTATTGTGAATGAGTTTCTTGAATTTTGTTATTAATTTTTTTATATAATTGGCTGCTCCCAAGTCAGGAGGATAAATATTTACAATTGTTAGCTCTTCTTGTTGCATAGAACCTTTAAGTATGATATAGTGTCCTTCCTCATCTCTTATTAGAGTCTTTGGTTTAAAATCTTATTTGTCTGAAAGAAGGATTACTTTTTTTTCCATCTCCATTATAGCATGATAAATGGTTCTCCACCTCCTCACTTTCAATCTGGAGGTGTCTTTGGGTCTAAAATGAGTCTCTTGTAGACAGCATATCGACGGGCCTTATTTTTTATCCAATCTGCTACCCTTTGTCTTTTGATTGGAGCATTTTAGCCCATTTACATTCAGAGTAACTACTGAAAGATATGAATTTAGTGCCATTGTATTACCTGTAAAGTCACTGTTACTGTATATTGTCTGTTCCTTTCTGGTCTGTGTTACTTTTAGGCTCTGTCTTTGCTTACAGGATCCCTTTTAATATTTCTTGCAGGGCTGGTTTAGTGATCACGAATTCTTTTAGTTTCTGTTTTTCCTGGAAGCTCTTCATCTCTCCTATTCTTTTTTTTTTTTTTTAAAGATTTATTTATTTGAGAGAGCGAGAATGAGAGAGAGAGAGTACATGAGAGGGGGGAGGGTCAGAGGGAGAAGCAGGCTCCTCGCTGAGCAGGGAGCCCGATGCGGGACTCGATCCAGGGACTCCAGGATCATGACCTGAGCCGAAGGCAGTCGCTTAACCAACTGAGCCACCCAGGTGCCCTTTTTTTTTTTTTTTGTAAAGATTTTATTTATTTATTTGACAGAGACACAGCGAGAGAGAGAACACAGGCAGGGGGAGTGGAAGAGGGAGAAGCAGGCTTCCTGTGGAGCAGGGAGCCCGATGCGGGGCTCGATCCCAGGACCGTGGGATCATGACCTGAGTCGAAGGCAGACACTTAATGACTGAGCCACCCAGGCGCCCCTCTCTCCTATTTTGAATGACAGCCTTGCTGGATAAAGTATTCTTGGCTGCATGTTTTTCTCATTTAGCACCCTGAATATATCATGCCAGTCCTTTCTGGCCTGCCAGGTCTCTGTGGATAGGTTTGCTGCCAGCCTTATGTGTCTACCTCTGTAGGTTAAGGACCTATTTATTGTCCTGAGCTGCTTTCAGGATTTTCTCTTTGTCTCTGAAATTCACAGCCTTCACTATTCTATGTCGAGGTGTTGACCTATTTTTATTGATTTTGAGAGGGTTTCTCTGTGCCTCCTGGACTTGGATGCCTGTTTCCTTCCAGATTAGGGAAGTTCTCAGCTATAATTTGCTCAAATATACCTTCTGCCACCCCCTTCCTCTTCCTCTGGAACCCTAATTATTCTAATATTGTTTCACTTTATGGTACTGCTGATCTTTTGACTTCTCCCGTTGTGATCCAGTAGTTGTTTCTTTCTTTACCTCAGTTTCTTTATTCTCCATCATTTTATCTTCCATCACTGATTCTGTCTTCTGCCTTGTTTATCCTAGTAGTTAGAGCCTCCATTTTTTATTGATTCTCATTAATAGCCTTTTTTATTTTGACTTGATTAGATTTTAGTTTTTTTATTTCTCCAGAAAGGGATTCTCTAGTGTCTTCTATGCTTTTTTCAAGCTCAGCTAGTATCTTTATAATCGTTATTTTGAATTCTAGCTCTGACATTTTATAATATCCATATTTGTTAAGTCTCTGGCAGTTAGTACTGCCTCTTGTTTTTTTTTCTGGGGTGAGTTTTTGGTCTTGTCATTTTGTCCAAAGAAGAATAGATGGATGAGAGAACAAAATACAAAAATATCAACCATGACCCCAGCAAAATATACAGTAAACAAATCAGAAGAGATCAGTAACCAAAAAAGAAAAAAAGGAAAACAGAGAGAGAATATAATCAAAGAGGTGGACAGAACAGGGTAACACACTAGGTCCTGGGTGTATTTTGGTCTGTTAGAAGAAACTAGATCCAAAATGATAAAGGAAGAAAAACTTCTATATATACAAAAATATAATTGAATATGATGAAAGGAAGCCAAAAATGAAGAATATATATAGATAGATAAAATGTAAACGTAAAAATAAAATTAAAAAAGACTTAAAAAAGAGTTGATAACATAAGAAACTAGTTGAAAAGTAAAAAAAACAAAGAAAAGAAATTTTAAACTGAAAGACTAAAGAATCATGAGAAAAAAATCTCAAAATCTATATACTATTTTTCCCTAGTTCTGGAGTTTTGCAGTTCTGTGTGATCCGTAAACTTGGTATTAGCCAGATATTCCTGCTGGTCTTCTGTGGGGGGGCCAGTTTTGCTAATTCTCAGGTGTCTTTGCCTGGGCTGAGTTGCACCACCCTTGCCAGGGCTTAGTGTGAGCTGCTCCAGATTGCTCTATGTGGCTTTTGTTCCCTGAAGGCCTTCCGTGCCACTTTAGAGGATGAAAATAAAAATGGTAGCGTCCAGTTCTCCAGCCCCAGAGCTGAATGATCCCAGCTCCCACTCTTCATTATGCCCTCAGGGAAAAGCAGTCAATCAGTTTTGTCTCCCTGGTTTCCATCCACACTCTGTTCACCCAGCCTGTGACCAAGCGTTTTTATCTCAGGCACCGACCCTTTTTGGGTCTCCAAATCCTGCAGATTCCTGTGGCACTCACCCATGCCAGTCCTCCCTGGGGGAAGGAGGAGGGTCTTGCTGTGGTTCTGCTGCTTGCTGGGCCCCTGCTCGAAGAGCAGTCACCTGATCGTGTCATGGTTGCTGGTTTATGGCAAAACTGAGCTGAAAGCCCACTCATAGGCTCACTGATTGCAGCCGGCTTCCCTGCTCTAATGCTTGCAATCTCTGCCGCACTCAGGCACCCCCGTTCTTTCTGTGACCCCGGGGATCCTGAGACCACACTGCCCCACCTGGGATTCTGCCCTACTTCACCACCTGAGTGCGTTTCAGGCAGGGAAGTCCTTCACTGGAGCAGATTTCTAGAAGTTCCAATTTTGCAGTCCACTGCTATATCACTTTCAGGTAGCTCGCTGATTGAGGCTCCCTCCCCCTACAGCTTATTTTCCGATATGTTGGTTCATATATTCACTTCTCCATACCTCTTACCTTGCAAAAAGTGGTTGTTTTTCTATTTGTAGAACTGCAGCGATTCTTTCCTTAGATCTCAGATGAGTTCACAGGTGTTCAGAATGATTTGACAGCTATCTAGCTGAATTCCAGGGACAAGATAAAACTAGGATCTGCTACTCCTCTGCCATCTTCCTCCTTCTCAGCCTCTTGTGCTGTGGTTATCTGATTTTGATATCAGTAAAACTGGCCTCATAGGATGAGTTGAGAAGTGTTCCCTCCACTTCTATTTTGGAAGAGTTTTTGAAAAATTGGTATTAATTCTTCTTGAAATGTTTGGTAGAATTCACCTTTGAAGTGATATGGACATGGGCTTCTCCTTCTGCAAAGTTTAAAAATTATAGATTCAGAGCTTCCAGTCCAACATGGTGACGTAGGGGAGGATCCTGATCTCACCTCCTCCATGGAACACACCGAATTACACCTATTTACAGAGCAGTTCCTCCTGAGGAGGAACTGAGGGCCACCTGAACAGCTTCCACACAACAAAAGATAGAATAGCAAAACAACAGCAGGAGAGATGGAGACACAGTAATGCAGGGAACCCCTACCCCAGATGCTGCGAACTGCAGTGGTAAGAGATAGTACTGAGGGACTGGGAGCACAGTCATCTGTCCTTGGGCACAGGAAAAAAGCCATGGTTTAAAAGAGAAACTAGCTCATAAAATAGAACTAGAACTCCAGGTTTAAAAGAGAAACTAGCTCATAAAATAGAACTAGAACTCCAGCAAACAACAGAATAGCTGGTGGAACTCTCCGGGTCAGAGGGACTGGTGAGCGACATGGTTTGTGCTCCCCCTTCCCCTTGAAAGCACTGACCCGAGCACAGTCTGGACACCATAGCCAGTTTGAGGTTTCAGTGAGCCCCAGGTCCCTTACCTCACATCAGCCCTGAACTCCTGGGGCACAGAAAAAACACAGTTTAAAAGATCAATTAGCATATAAAAGAGCCAGCACTAGAACTCCACCAAATGGTGAGGGAGCTGCTGGAACACTCTCTGGATGGGAGAGGCTGACAGCCATGGTCTGTTCTCTCCATTCCCGCCTTGAAAACACAGACCAGTACACAGTCTTGGCATCAAAATTGGTCTGCTTTGCCTCAGTGAGCCCCAGGCCAGCCCCAGCCGTCCCACCAAGGTGGCCACAGAGCAGTGCACGCTGGGATACCCCCGGTTAGTGCTCAGTACAGCTCCAGCCATTGTGCCAAGGTGACACAGGTGCAAGGCACCCAGAACACTCCAGGATCACAACACTTTGGCTTCAGATGCCTTGCTAGGGAGCCTCCAATGCAGAGTGCTCTGGAACCTCCTGTCTGATGTCTGCTTTAGATCCAGCTGCCCCACCAAGGCACCCCTGTGTGGAGCACCCCATAACATCCCTGTCCATGCCAGCCTCAGCTCCATTCACCTGGGCAAGGCATCCACTACGTCAAGCACCCCAGGACACCCCAGCTTGCACCCACTTTAGCTTCAGCTGTCCTGCCAGGGCACACTTCATGGGGAGAGCCCAGGGACCACACCAGTCCATGTCCACTTCAGCTTTAGCCATCCTGTCAGGATGCCCCCTGCATGGAACACCCCAAGACCCCCTGACACGTACCCTACCTTGGCTCCAGTTGCCCTTCCAGGGTACCCTCTGTGAAGAGTCCTGGAACATCCTGGTTTATATCCACTTCAGCTTCAGCTATCCGGCCAAGATGTCCTCTGTGCATAGATGTCCAGGACCCCCCAGCTTGCATCCATTTCAACTTCAGCTAATCCTGTCAGGGCACCTTCTGTATGGAGAGCCCAGGGACCTTCCGGCCCACACACAGCCTCAGCTCCAGCCACCTTGCCAGGGCACCCCCACATGGAAAACTTGAACTACCCTGGATAGCACCCACCTGCTGTGTGGAGAGCCCAGGGACCATACTGACCTGTACCTACTTCAAGCTTTAGCTTTCCTGCCAGGGCGCCCACTCTGTGGAGAGCCCTGGGACCCCCAACCCATGCCGGCCACAGCTCCATCCGGCCAGCAGGAATCACCAAGCATACACAGTCTCCACGGGACAACCAGACACAAGACCATTCCTTCAATTTTAGAAGTAGCTGTTCTGCCTAATGCATAGAAACAAACGTAGTTAAACTAAATGGGGGAAATAAGGCAACATGCTCCAAAAGAAACAAGACAAAACATCAGTAAGATAACTAAATGAAATGGAGATAAGCAACATACCTGATAAAACATTTAGAGTAATGATTGTAAAGATGCTCACCGGTCTGAAGATAAGAGTGGAAGAACTCAGTGAAAGCTTTAATAAAGATATATAAAATATAAAAAAGAACCAATCAGAGGTGAAGAATACAGTAACTGCAATAAAAAATACCCTAGGGGGAATCAACAGATTAGTGGATGCAGAAGAACATATCAGTGCTCTGGAAGACAGGGTAATGGAAAGCACCCAAAGCAAATAGCAAAAAGAGAAAAGAATAATTTGAAAACGTGGGGATAGGTTAAGGGATCTCTTGGAGACATCAAGCAAGCACATGTTCACGTTATAGGGATCCCAGAAGAAGAAGAAGAGAGAGAAAGGGACAGGAAACTTACTTGAGGAAATAATAGTTGGAAACTTCAGTAACCTAGGGAAGGAAATAGACATCCCGTTTCAGGAAGCACCAGAGAATTCCAAACAGGATGAACTGAATGAGGTCCACACCA
>NC_138385.1:0-30144 GCF_054177405.1 Leptonychotes weddellii | reverse complement strand
GATCTCTTGGAGACATCAAGCAAGCACATGTTCACGTTATAGGGATCCCAGAAGAAGAAGAAGAGAGAGAAAGGGACAGGAAACTTACTTGAGGAAATAATAGTTGGAAACTTCAGTAACCTAGGGAAGGAAATAGACATCCCGTTTCAGGAAGCACCAGAGAATTCCAAACAGGATGAACTGAATGAGGTCCACACCATGACACAAAGTAGTTAAAATGTCAAAGATTAAAGATAAAGAGAGAACTTTAAAAGCAACAAGAGAGAAGCAAAAACTTACCTACAAGGGAAACCCTATTTTTCAGGAGAAACTTTGCAGGCCAGAAGGGAGTGAAATGGTATATTAAAAGTGCTGAAAGGAAACCAAAAACCTACAATCAAGAATACTCTGTCAAGGTTATCATTCATAATCGAGGAGAGATAAAGAATTTCCCAGACAAATAAAAGTTAAAATGAGTTTATCACCACTAAACCAGGCTTACAAAAACTGTTAAAGGGACTTCTCTAAGTGGAAAAGAAAAGGCCAGAAGTAGACATAAGAAAATTATGAATAAAAAGATGTGAAATATGGCAGCATATACATAAAATGTGGAGGAGGAGTTAAAAAATGTTTTTTTTTTTAGAAAGTGTTTGAACCTAAATGACCGTCAACTTAATATAGACTGTTATATACTTAGGATGTTACCTCATGGTAACCACAAACTCAGAACCTGTAAGAGATACACAAAAAATAGAAAGCCACACATAACAGTACAGAAACTCCTCAATGACAGAGAAGGAGCGAGAAAAGAAGAAAGGAACAGAGAACTACCAAATCAACCAGAAAACAATTAACAAAATGGCAATAAGTATATAGCTATGAATAATTACTTTAATTGTAAATGGCCTATGTGCTCCAATCAAAAGATATACGGTGGCAGAATGGATTAAAAAGAACACAAGACCCATTTCTATGCTGCCAACCAGAGACTCACCTCAGATATAAAGACACATACAGTCTGAAAGGATGAGAAAACATTTACCATGAAAATGGAAGTGGGGGAAAAACGTCCTGGCTAACAATACTTATATCAGGCAAAATAGGCTTTAAAACAAAGACTGGCAGAACAAACTCCACAACTAAAGGCAGAGAAGAGACCACATTGAAGACGGTAGTAAGAGGGGAGATGTGGTGGGGCGTGAAATGGACCACAGTAATCTGTGGTGGGTAGGGAAGGGAGCCATGGGTGAAGCAGAGAGAAAAAGAGACTATCACACCGGGAACCCTGCATGGGGAAGACAAATCCACATAACATTTGGCTTTGAAAGCTAGAAGGGCCGAATTTCATGAGTTCTCATAACCGTGAGACTTAAGGCCTGGAATTTTAAAAATTGGGGCTCAGTTCTGGAAGAACCTGGAGGGTAAGAGTAAACTGAGTCCCCCACCCTTAAAGAGACAACACAGTGAACAGCCTGTGGAGATACAGCATAGAAGCAGCAGTTTGGAAAATGCATGGGACACATGGGAGGCAGAGTAGTCTACTCATTTCAGAGTGTGTCCCATGAAGCAGGGATGGCTGACAGACTTTTCCAGGAACAAAGTAGCTCGCAGGCATCATCTTCCATCTCCACACCCCAGCATAAACAAATGAGAACAGTCTTTGGGAACTCAATGACTCCATCAAGCATAATACTCACATTAAAGGGATCTCAGAAGAAGGTGTAGAAAATGTATCTGAAGAAATAATAGCTGAAAACTTTCCTAATCTGGGAAAGGAACCATCCAGATGCAGGAAGCAGAGAGATCCCCCGAAAAAATCATCCCAAGGAGGTCCACACCAAGATACATAGTAACTAAAATGGCAGAAAGTAGTGATAAAGAGAATTTTAAAAGCAGCAGAACAGAAGGCAGTGACACACAAGGGAAACCCCATAAGTGTATCATCTAATTTTTCAGCTGAAACTTGCAGGCCAGATGGGAATGGCATGATAAATGCGAAGGGCTCAAAAGAAAAAATCTGCAGCCTAGAATGCTCTGTTTAACAAGGCTATCATTCGGACTAGGAGAGATAAAGTTTCCCAGAAACAAAAGCTGAAGGAGTTCATGACCACTAAACCAGCCCTATAGGAATTATTAAAGTGGACTCTCTGAGTGGAAAGGAAAGACCATAATTAACAGTAGGAAAAGTAGGAAACCAAAAGCAGTACAAATAAGTATATCTGTAAAAATCAGTCAAGAGATTCACAAAAGGATGTAAAATATGACATTATATACGTAAAGCATGGAGGAGGGAAGAGGAGTGGAGAATGGGTTCACACTTAAATGACCATCAACCTCATATAGACTGCTATATGCAGAAGATATTATATACAAACCTAATGGCAACCACAAATCAAAAACCAGTAATAGATATGCAAAGAATAAAGAGAAAGGAATGCAAGTATATTACTAAGGAAAGCCAACAAACTATGAAAGAAGAGAGGATCAGAGAACTAGAAAAACAACCATAAAACAAGTACCAAAATGGCAATAAGTACATATCTATCAGTGATTACTTTTAATGTAAATGGACTAAACATTACAATCAAAAGATATAGGGAGACAGAGTGGTTAATAAAATAAGAACCATCTGTATGCTGCCTATAAGAGACTCATTTCAGACCTAAAGATACGTGCATACTGAAAGTGAGGGGATGGAGCAACATTTATCATGCAAATGGATGTCTAAAGAAAGCCAGAATAGTAATAATTATATCAGAAAAACTAGACTTTAAAGCAAAGACTGTAACAAGAGACAAAGAAGGACGCAATATAATAATAGAGGGGAAAACCCAATAAGAAGATATAACAATTATAAACATTTATGCACCCAACACGGGAGCACCCGAATACATAAAACATAAAGGAACTAATTGGTAGTAATACAATAATAGTAGGGAACTTCAACACGCCACTCACATCAATGGACATCATTCAGAAAGTCAACAAGGAAACCATGGCTTTGAATGACACACTGCAACAAATGGATTTAACAGATATATTCAGAACATACCATCCGAAAACAGCAGAATACACATTCTTTTCAAGTGCACAGGGAACGTTCTCCAGAATAGATCACATATTAGGTCACAAAACAAGTCTCAACAAATGAAAAAAGATCAGAGTCATACCTTGTATCTTTTTTGACCACAAAGCTATGGAACTAGAAGTCAACCACAAGAAAAAAATCTGCAAAGACCACAGATATATGGAGGTTAAATGACATGCTACTAAATAATAAATGGGTCAACCAAGAAGTCAAAGAAGAAATCAGAAATTACATGGAGAGAAATGCAAATGAAAATAAAAGGGTCCATAATCTTTGGGATGCAGTAAAAGCAGTTCTCAGAGGGAATTTTATAGCACTATAGGCCTACCTCAAGAAGCAAGAAAAATCTCAAGTAAACAACTTAACCTTACACCTAAAGGAGCTAGTGAGAGAGCAAACAAAACCCAAAACTTGCAGAACGAAGGAAATAAGGATTAGAGCAGAAATAAATGAAGTGAAAAGTTAAAAAAAAAAACAACCAGTAGAACAAATCAAAGACACAAGCAGTTTCTTGGAAAATATCAGAGAGAGAGAGAGCGCAAATAATCAGAAATGAAGGAGGAGAAATAACAACTGGCACCACAGAAATACAAATAATTGTAAGAGAATATTATGAAAAATTATATGCCAACAAACTGGGCAATCTGGAAGAAATGGACAAATTCCTAGAAACAACCTACCAAAATTGAAGCAGAAAGAAATTGGAAATTTGAACAGATCAGTTACCAGCAATGAAGTTGAATCAGTAATGAAAAAACTCCCAACAGACAAAAGCCCAGGACCAGACAGCTTCACAGGGGACTTCTACCAAACATTTAAAGAAGAGTTAATACCTATTCTTCTCAAACTTTTCCAAAACATAAAACAGGAAGGAAATCCAAATTCATTCTCTGAGGCCAGAATTACCCTGATACCAAAACCAGATAAAGATAAACAAAGACACCACAAAAAAAAGAGAACTACAGACCAATATCTCTCATGGACATAGATAAAAAAGTCCTCAACAAAATACTAGCAAACCAAATCCAACAGTACATTAAAGAAATCATTCACCACACACAAGTGGGATTTATTCCTGGGCTGCAAGGGTCGCTCAGTATTCACAAATCAGTTAATGTGCTACATCATATCAAGAGGAGAAAAGATAAAAATAATGTTATCATTTCAAAGGATGCAGAAAAAGCATTTGAAAAATAACATCCATTCATGATAAAAACCCCCAACAAAGTAGTTTTAGAGGGAACATACTTCAACATTCTAAAGGACTTATGCTCACAGGTAGCATCATCCTCAATGGGGAAAAATTGAGAGCTTTACCACTAAGGTCAGGAATAAAACAAGAATGTCCACTTTTGCCACTTTTATTCAATATAGTACTGGAAGTCCTCGACAAAGCAATCAGACAACAAAAAGAAATAAAAGGCATCCAAATTAGTAAGGAAGAATCCAAACTTTCAGTCTTTGCAAATGGCATAATACTATATAAAGGAAACCCTAAAGACTCCACCAGAAAACCAGTAGAAATGATAAATGAATTCAGTAAAGTTGCAAGATACAAAATCGATGTATAGAAATCTCTTGCCTTTCTATACATTAATATTGAAGCAGCAGAAAGAGAACTTAAGAAAATCCTTTTTACAATTGCACCAAACATAATAAAATTCCTAGGAATAAACTGAACCAAAGAGGTGAAAGACCTGTACTCTGAAAACTATAAAACATTGAAAGAAATTGAAGATGACACAAAGAAATTGAAAGACATTCCATGCTTATGGATTGGAAGAAGAAATACTGTTAAAATGTCTATAATACCCAAAGCAATCTATAGAATTAATGCAATCCCTATCAAAATACCAAAAGCATTTTTCACAGGAGTAGAACAACCAGTCCTAAAATTTGTATGGAATCACAAAAGACCCTGAATAACCAAAGTAATCTTGAAAAATAAAAACAAAACTGGAGGTATCTCAATTCCAGACTTCAAGTTATATTACAGAGCTATAGTGATCAAAACAGTATGGTACTGCCACAAAAATAGACATATAGATCAATGGAACAGAATGGAGAGCCCAGAAATAAACCCACAATTATGTGGTCAAATAATCTTTGACAAAGGAGGCAAGAATATGCAATGGGGAAAAAGTCTCTTTGACAAGTGGTGGGAAAACTGGACCTCTTCCTTACACTATACACAAAAGTAAGCAAAATGGATTGAGTTAAATGTGAGACCTGAAACTATAAAAATCGTAGAGAAGAGCACAGGCAGTATGTTCTTTGACATTGACTGTAGCAACATCCTTCTAGATAATGTTTCCTGAGGCAAGGGAAACAAAAGCAAAAATAAACTATCGAGACTTCATCAAAATAAAAAGCTTCTGCACTGAGAAGGAAAGAACAAAACTAAAAGACCGCTTACTGAATGGAAGAAGATATTTGCAAATGACATATCTGTTAAAGGGTTTGTTCCAAAATATATTAAAGAACTTCTAGAACTCAACACCAAAAAACCGTAAGTATTAAAAAATGGGCAGAAGACATGAACAGACATTTTTCTAAAGAAGACATCCAAATGGCCAACAGACACCTGAAATGATCTCAACATCATTGATCATCAGGGAAATGTGAATCAAAATTACAATGAGATATCACCTAACAAGTCAGAATGGTTAAAATAAAAAAAAACACAAAGTGTTGGATGAGGATGTGGATAAAGAGGAAGCCTTTTGCACTCTTGGTGGGAATGCAAACTGGTGCAGCCACTGTGGAAAACACTATGGAGGATTCTCAAAAAGTTAAAAATAGAACTATCCTATTATCCTTAATTGCACTACTGTGTATTTACCTAAAGAATATAAAGCACCAATGTAAAGGGATATATACATGCCTGTGTTTATAGCAGCATTATTTACAATAGCCAAACTATGAAAGCAGCCCAAGTGTCCATCAATAGATGAATGGATAAAGGTGTTACACACACACACACACACACACACACACACAGAGGAATATTATTCAGCCATAAAAAATGCAATTTTGCCATTTGCAATAACATGGATCAATCTAGAGAGTATAATGCTAAGCAGAATATGCCAGAGAAGGACAGATACCATATGATTTCCCTCATATGTGGAATTAATAAACAAAACAAATGAACAAAGGGAAAAAAGGAGATAAACCAAAAAACATACTCTTAACTATAGTGAACAGATGACTACTACTAGGGAGGTGGATGATGGGGTGTGAATCAGGTGAAGAGGATTAAGAGTATAATTATCTTTTTTTAAAAAAGATTTTATTTATTCATTTGAGACACAGAGATATGGAGAGAGAAAGAGCATGAGCAGAGGGAGAGGCAGAGGGAGAGGCAGAAGCAGGCTTCCTGTTGAGCCAGGAGCCCGATGCGGGGTTCGATCCCAGGACCCTGGGATCAGGACCTGAGCCGAAGGTGGATGCTTAACCATCGGAGCCACCCAGGTGCCCCAAGTGTAATTGTCTTGATGAGCACTGAGTAATATATGGAACTGTTGAAACACTGTATTGTACACCTGAAACTTATAACACTGTATTATCTATACTGGAATTAAATTTTTTTTTAATTTAAAAGAATAAAAAGAGAGGACTGAAATAAATAAAATCAGAAATGAAAAAATAACTGACACCACAGTAATAAAAAGATTACAATAGAGTACTACAAAAAAATATATGCCTAGAAATTGGACAACCTAGAAGAAATGGGTAAATTGTAAATATTTTGTTTTTAAAGATTTTATTTATTTGAGAGAGAGAGAGAGCATGAGAGGGGTGAGGGGCAGAGGGAAAAGCAGACTCCCTGCTGAGCAGGGAGCCCAATGCGGGACTCGATCCTGGGACTCCAGGATCATGACCTGAGCTGAAGGCAGTCTCTTAAGCAACTGAGCCACCCAGGTTCCCAGAAATGGGTAAATTCTAGAAACATATTACAAAATTCCAAAACTGAGTTAGGAAGAAATAGAAAATCTGAACAGACCAATTACTAGTAACAAAATTGAATCAGTAATCAGAAACCTACCAAAAATGAAAAATTCAGGATCAGATGAATTCTACCAAACATTTAAAGAAGAGTTAATACCCATTCTCTTCCAACTATTCCAAAAAATAGAAGAGGAAGGAAATCTTCCAAATACATTCTACGAGGCCAGCATTACCCTGATACCAAAACCAAAGACATCAGAAAAATAGAAAACAGATCAGTATCTTTGATGAATATAGATTCAAAAATCCTCAACAAAATATTAGTAAACCATATCCAACAATACATTAAAAGGATCATTACCACGATCAAGTGGGATTGATCCTGGGGATGCAAGGATGGTAGTATATTTATAAATCAGTCAGTGTGATACACCACATCAGTAAAACAAAGGATAAAAATCATATGGTTATTTCAAAAGAGGCAGGAAAAGCATTTGACAAAATTCAATATCCATTCACTATAAAACTCAAAAAGTGGTTTTAGAGGGAACATACCTCTAATAAATAAAGGCATATATGACAAATCCATAGCAAACATCATGCTCACTGGTGAAAATCGCAGCACTTTAAGATCAGGAACAAGACAGGAACGTCCACTCTCACCACCTTTTTTTAAAGATTTATTTATTTTAGAGATCGAGAGAGAGAGAAGGGTCGGAGGCAGAGGGAGAATCTAAAGCAGACTCAGCACTGAGCACAGAACCCGATGTGGGGCTTGATCTAACAAATAAAGGCATATATGACAATCCCATAGCTAACATCATGCTCACTGGTGAAAATCGCAGCACTTTAAGATCAGAAACAAGACAGGAACCTCCACTCTCACCACCTTTTTTTAAAGATTTATTTATTTTAGAGATCGAGAGAAGGGGCAGAGGCAGAGGGAGAATGTAAAGCAGACTCAGCACAGAACCCAATGTGGGGCTTGATCTCATGACCCTGATACCAAGACCTAAGCTGAAACCAAAAGTTGGACACTTAACTGACTGTGCCACCCTGGTGCCCCCACTCTCACCACTTTTATTCAACAGACTACTGCAATCAAATAACAAAAAGAAATATGAGGCATCCATATTGGTAAGGAAGAAGTCAAGCTGTGTCTATTTGCAGATGACATGATACTATACATAGAAAACCCTAAGGACTCCAACAAAATGTACTAGAAGTAATACAGTAAAATTGTCAGAATACAAAATTAGTACTCAGAAGTCAGTAGTGTGTCTATATGCTTATAACTAAAGTAACAAAGAAATTAAGAAAACAATTTCATTTGCAGTTGTGCCAAAAAAAAAAAAATACCTAGGAATAAACTTGCCCAAGGAGGTGAAAAACTTGTACTCTGAAAACTATAAAACATTTCTGAAAGAAATTGAAGACAACATAAGCAAACAAAGATATTATTCCCTGCTTATGGATTGGAAGAATTAATATTGTTAAAATGTCCATACTACTCAAAGCAATCTACAGATTCAGTACAATCCCTATCAAAATACCAATAGTATTTTTCACAGAATTAGAACAAGTGATACTAAAATTTGTATGGAACTACAAAAGACTCTGAATAGCCAAAGCAATCTTAAGAAGTACAAAGGTAGAGGTATCACAATCCCAGATTTCAAGATATATTACAAAGCTGTAGTAATCAAAACAGCATGATACTGGCACAAAAATAGACACACAGATCAATGGAACAAAATAGCTCAGAAATAAACCCACACTTATGTGATCAGTTAGTGACAGAAGAGGCTGGAACATACAATGAAGAAAAGAGTGTCTCTTCAAGAAATGGTGTTGGGAAAAGTGGACAAGTACATACATGGAAAAGAATGAAACTGGACCACATTTTTTTTGAATCATACATAAAAAGTAAACTCAAAGACTAAGGAACTAAATGTGAGACCTGAAACCATAAAAATCCTAGAAGAGAGCACCGGCAGTAATTTCTTTGACATTGGCCTTAGCGACATTTTTCTAGATATGTCTCCTGAGGCAAGGGAAGACAAAAGCAAAAATAAACTATTGGGACTATATCAAAATAAAAAGTTTTTGCATAGTGAAGGAAACCATCAACAAAACTAAAAGGCAACCTACAGAATGGGAGAAGAATTTTGCAGATGATATCTGATAAGTGCTTAATATCTAAAATATACAAAGAATTTATATAACTCAACACCAAGAAAACAAATAGTCTGAGTAAAAAATGGGCATAAGACATGAGCAGACATTTTTCCAAAGAAGACATCGAGATGGCCAACAAACCCATGAAAAGATGCTCAACATCACTCATCATCAGGGAAATGCAAATCAAAACTGCAATGAGAGATCACCGTACACTGATGAGAATGGCTAATATCAAAAGGACAAGAAATAACAAGTATATGTGAGGATGTGGAGAAAAACCCTCATGCAGCATTTGTGGGTCTGTAAACTGATACAGCTATTGTCCAAACTATGGAGGTTCCTAAGAGAAAAAAATATGGAAATATCATATGATGCAATAATTGCACTACAGGGTATTTGCCCAAAGGAAATGAAAGCACTAATTGGAAAAGATATATTTATACTTATGTTTATTGCAGCATTATTTACAATAGGAAAGATACAGAAGCAACCTAAGTGTCCATTGATAGATGAATGGATAAAGATGTGGTATGTACATATAATGGAATATTATGTAGCTATAAAGATGATCTCTTGCCATTTGTGACTACATGGATGGACCTAGAGAGTATTATGCTAGGCGAAATAAGTCAGTTAGAAAAAGACAAATACCATTCCATATATGATTTCAGTCATATATGGAATTTAAACAACAAACGAATATACAAAAAAAAGCAGAGGGGCACCTGAGTGGCTCAGTCGGTTAAGTGCCTGCCTTCAGCTCAGGTCATGTTCTTGGGGTCCTGGGATTGAGCCCCGCATCGGGCTCCCTGCTCAGTGGGGAGTCTGCTTCTCCCTCTCTCTCTGCCCCTCCTCCCCACTTATGCTCTCTGTCTCTCTCAAAATCTTTTTTTCTTTTTTTTAAAAAGATTTTATTTATTTATTTGACAGAGACACAGCGAGAGAGGGAACACAAGCATGGGGAGTGGGAGAGGGAGAAGCAGACTCCTTGCGGAGCAGGGAGCCCAGTGTGGGGCTCGATCCCAGACGGACCCTGGGATCATGACCTGAGCCGAAGGCAGACGCTTAACGACTGAGCCACCAGGCGCCCCCTAAAATCTTCTTTTCACAAAAATCAGAAATAGACCCATAAGTACAGAGAACAAATGTTTGCCAGATGGGAAGGTGGTGGGGGATGGACAAAATGGGTGAAGGAGAGGGGGAGATACAGGCTTTCAGTTATGAAAATTAATACGTTACAAGGGTGAAAGGTAGAGATAGTCAATGATAGCATTATATGGTGACAGATGGTAGCTACATTTGTGGTAGGCATAGCGTAACATAGAGAAGTTGAATCACTGTGTGGTATACCCGAAACTAATGTAACATTGTGTGTCAACTATACTCAAATCTTAAAAATTCTAATTATTCAATCTATTTGTTGTAATTGTTCACATTTCCTATTTCTTCTTGAGTCTGTTTTGGTGGTTTATGTCTTTCTAGGAATTTACCCATTTCATCTAAGTTATCTAATGCATTGACATACTCTCGTTAATAGTATTCTCTTAGGACCCTTTCATTTCTGTGAAGTTGATAGTGATTATTTCAGTAATTTGAATTGTCTGTCTTTTTTTCTTGGTCAGTTTATGCAAGGTTTTGTCAATTTTGTTGATCTTTCCCAAAACCTATTTCTGGTTTCATTTATTTTTCTCTGGTGTTTTCTGTTCTGTATTTAATTTTTTCTGCTCTGATTTTTATTTCCTTCTTTCTGTTAGCTTTGGATTTAATATGTTCTTTTTCCAATTCATTAAGGTAGAAAGTTATTAGTATGAAATCTTTTTTTTTCTTAGCGTGCTCAGGCTACTATAAAAAATTACTGTAGACTGGATAGTTTAACAGAAATTCATTTTCTAACAATTCTGGAGGCTTGAAGTCCAAGATCAAGGTGCCTGCCTAGCTAGATTCTGGTGAGAACTCTCTTCCCAGATTGCAGAAGGCCCCTCTCACTATGTCCTCGCATGGTAGAAAGTAAGACAAAGTAAGCTCTCTGGTGTCTCTTCTTACTAGTACACTAATTTCACCATAAGCCATCATGGCGTCATCTAAACCTAATGATACCTTAAAGTCTCCCATCTCCAAGTACCATCACGTTAGCGGTTAGGGCTTCAATATATGAATTTCAGAGGGATACAATTCAGTCTGTAACATCTTTCTTCTCTTTAATGTAGGTGTTTACTGCTATAAATTTCCTTCTATGCACTGCTTTTGCTTTATCCCATAAGTTTTCGTTCTGCTACTGATTTCCAGTATCATTCCATTGCTAAGTTCAATAGCTGAGCCCCCCACCACCACCCAAAGTAAGTTTCTAACAACTCTGCTCTTTTTCCTGTATATTGATTACTGTTTCCTGGTTTTTTGGCCATATCTCATAATTTTTTGTTGAAAACTAGATGTTTTAGGTAATGTATTCTAGCAACTCTGGGTACTGATTCCCATCCTCCGGGGTTTGTTGTTTGGTTATTTGCTTAGTGACTGGGCTGGACTTTTTCTTTGAACTTTAGTTTTCCCACAGTGTGCAGTCTCTAATGTCATTTGTCAGAGGAATAGCCTTGAGCATGTGTAGTCACACTGGAGTGACACAACTCTGAGTGTCTCTTTTCCTAATCTCCCTGTCAAGCTTCTAGTGCTTGTTTGCCTCTGTTGGTGTCACACCCAGATGTTAGCCTCCACTAACTGTATTTTTTGGTAACAGTTCCCCCAGACATAAATTGATGCAGTGTAATCTAATAGAGCTTCTAATAGAACTTCTGCCCTATGTGTAGGGTTAGGTGAAGGAAAGGAACCTTAGACCTATCGGGCATGCCTTGTGGGAATAGAGCTTCTGCATCATGGAGCTAGGGGTAGGATGGGATGGGAGGAGAAATGTTAATGACTTTCCCCTGCTGGGGAGAAAGCATAGCTTTTGACTGAGACCTGGAGGGAAAGAGCCTCCAGGCTTCAGTTGCCTGGAGTAGAGTTTCTGTCTCAGCTGAGGGATGGAGCAGGTCATGGCTTAAATGCCATAGACTCACTGTTCTTACAAGAATTAGATAATTTTCTTATATATGTTTCTCCATTTGCTGTATGCCCTTAGGATATTCATAGTTTTCAGAGACTTTAAATGGTGATGGCTTTTGTTTTCATAATTTTTCAAGTTAGTTGTTTTGTTGGAGAGAGGGTCTGTAGAACTCGTCATACTATAATTCTGTAAGTGTCCAACTCACTCATTTTGAGGGCTCCATTTTTTAAAACTCTCAGATCATACCCTTAATTTAGGCTTTGCAAACTATAATCCTTGGATCAAATCTGCATAAAGTTTCATTGGAATACCGTGATGCCCATTTATTTACATATTGTCTATGTTTAACAGAGTTGAGTAATTACGACAGAGACCATTTGGCCCAGGAAGCCTAAAATATTCAGTATCTGGCCTTTTACAGAAAAAAAATGCCAACCCCTACTTTAGTTGATTAGCTTTACTAAAGTCTTTTATTACTTAAAGATAAAAGTGCTTCCGTAGTAAATATGAGTTGTCAAGAATACCAACTATAATTAAAATCAGATTTGGCTTAAAGATAAAAATAGCAGATTTGTAATATAAACATATTTTCTGGTTTTTCCAACATTTTCAGATCTGGTAGCTCAGCGAGGAGAAAGATTGGAATTATTGATAGATAAAACAGAAAATCTTGTGGATTCGGTAAGTATGGGATATGGTAATATTTTTCAGCATCTAAATAAAGTAGAGAAACTGGTTGATGGCTAACATAATAGGGAGACATGTTAAATTTAATAATTTACAGGGTTTTTTCCTTTCTAACTCCATGATGTGATTATGTTGTGATGATAAGGGTAACAGTGCGGCATAGAATAAAAGCCACAACCCATTAGAAACCATTAATGAAATTTTGGTTTGGAAAACATACTCAATATACATAAACAATTTTTTAAAGCTGTAGATTAATGCCTTTATAGTCTGCATATACCATTTGTTTCTGTACCAAAGTTTTGTGATATATGAAACAAATGTGCAGGCCAGTTGTGATCCAGTATGAATCCTGAAAACTGGACAATTCAGTCACTTTCTTGCTTACCATGATAGCTTGAGCCTTCATTGTATCAAGCAAGAGTCAAATTGGGAAGGGCCAATGAGCCTTAAAAGAGTCAGTATGTCCCTGTGACCTACTTACGCTACAGTTGTGTGTGTCTTTGCATTTTCCATCTGGATAGTGGATGGGGGTTTTCAGGAAAGATGATAGATATATAGTGAATAGATGTGAATAGATGGAGGGCAGAGATCAGTGAAATTCTAGGTCTACACAATTTCAAATTTAAATGCGGAGTAGTTTACACCTTGAAATGGTTTAGTGAGTGATCATGTTTATTCCTACCAGCAGCTAGATTGTAGTGGTTAGGAGCACAAGCTCTACAGTCAGGCTGCCTGGGATTGATTCCCCTCTCTGCCACTTAGTAGTTGTGCAACCTTAGACAAGTTACTTAACCTCTCTGTGCCTCAGGAATCATTGTCTGTAAAATGGAGCTATATGTCATTAAATCAGATAATGCACGCAAAGTGCCTAACACGGTGTCTTGTGCATAGTAAGAGCTATTTCAGTGTTTATTGTTATTGTTAGTTTTATAGGGACATGTATTAACAGTAGTTTTTAGGAGGATAATAGTTTTAAGTCAAAGCACATGGTAACTGGAGGAAGGGTGGTACCATACAGCAAGTCAAAATACCAGGTTTTTATAGTGGCTCACTTTGTAACCCATTGCTATGGGGCAAAGAAGTATCTGATCCCAGATCTGCAGATCAAATTCTTAATCGAAGATTACTCTGTTTAGCTCGAATGGTCTTGTATTTAGCCTGTAATTTCCAAGTAAGTCTTTAATTTTGTTGACTATGTGACCCAGAATAACAAAAGGTACTAATTAATTAACAGATGTCTCTCTTTGTGGAGGCATAACATATGTAGAATAAAGTGCAGCAAGTGTACCATTTAGTTATTTTTTACACGTATGTCTATATGCATGTAACCGCCACTTAGGTCAAGAAAAAAAAAACATTTCGAGTACTGCAGAAAGCTGCCTCATGCTCCTTCCTGTTAATAATCCCCAACAGAGGTAACCATTTTATGACTTACATTACCCTAGATGATATTTTGTTTGTTCTTAAAGGTATAGAAATGGATTCATCTGTTATATACTAGCTTCTCTCTGGCCTCTTTCACTATTATATCTATGAGATTCATTCATATTGTTCAATATGGTAATAGTTTATTTTATTGTTTTGTACTATTCAGTTGTATAAGTCTGCCTACTACAATTTGTTTATCCATGCTCCCCTGTTGGGAATCCATTCTAATTCCAGATTCTGTAGAATTATCTGTTGATCTATTGATCTGGTCATTTTTTTCAGTCTTTTTTTTCTTCTGTGTTTCATTTAGGATAGCTTCTGTTAGTTTTATTTTGTGGTTTGTAATCTGCTGTTATTCCCACCTCATATATTTTTCATCTCTACAAGCTTGATTTGGTTCTTTTTTATATCTTCCACATGTCTCCTTTACATGTGCGTATTTTCCTCTGCCTTCTTGAATATATGAAGTATATGTACAATTGAACTGTTTATTCCACTTTTGGTGAACTTGGGCATACAGCTCTGTTGGATATATACCTAGGAGTGGAATTGCTGGGCTGTTAGGGAATTTTGTTGTTTGATTGCTTTAAACTCTTTGCGTCTGGTGGGAATGGTTCAGTAGATATTGAGAAGTCAGTGTTGCAAAAGAAAATGAATAACTGAAGGAGCAAAGTTCCTCATACAAGTAAATACATATCTTCTTATGGAAATTGAACAGATTTTTATGGCTCAAAAATCCCAGGATTATATTGGGTAGAACAGGCAAATGTGTTTGCAACCAACTGGCTTAGAGGGAGCCTTTCTTCCTGGAAGCGTAAAGAGGAAAAGGCTTTCACACCAGCAGGAAGAGCCATTTGTGATTCTTGACACCACATGCATTACTTCGGTGGACAAGAAAAAGGGGAGAAGCTTTTCCAGTGGGCTCGTACTGCTTACCATACACCTGACCAAGTCCTGCTTCTGAGAACTAGTGATTATGAATGGCTAGTCTCGACCTGTGAAGACAGTAATGAATTCATGATTCAACATGATTAATGAAAGTAAAAGTTTTACAGGTATTACTATAAATCGGTTATGTAGTCAGTGCCAGGGATCAAATAAATCTTTTTTTTTTTTCCTAGTCTGTCACCTTCAAAACAACCAGCAGAAATCTTGCACGAGCCATGTGTATGAAGAATCTCAAACTCACTATCATCATCATCATCGTATCAGTTGTAAGTTTTTGTTATTTTAGTGTGTTATTTTATTTTTCAATCTTTAAGAAACTGGATGCTGGAATTCTTTCTCAATGATTAGCTGTCCTGTGAAATCACTCCAAAATATTGTACTTAAACTCCATCTTCCTAAATGTTTATATGTAAGGAATCAGGCAAGGCATTCCAAATATTCCTGGATATTTAATGTTTCTGTCATCCCATTTGAAATGGGATTCTTTTAAAATTACATTTTGTAATTCCATATTTTCTAATTATATTTCTATTTTCTAGCTGATTGCATGCTCTGTTTCTTTATTTCTGTTTTTTTTCTAACTGATCTGTTTTTGTGTCTGGCAACTTTGTATAACTCTTATTAGTTGTAATAGTTTGTCAGTTTATTCTTCTGTATTCTGATTTTTCTGTCAGGAGTCAGCAAACGTTCTGTAAAGTGCCAGATAATAGATATTTTATGCTTTTCAGGCTGCATGTAGTCTCTGTCACATATCCTTTTTTTTTAAACCTTTAAAAATATAAGAACCATTCTTAGCTCACAAGCCATGGGCTGTCATTTGCCTACTCATGCTATAGGTAAATTATGTTACCGTCTGTTAATAATTTCAGTGTTATCAAATTTATATACACACGTTCTATATAATTCTACATAACTATATATAGGTATGTATATGTATATATAATTTGCAGTTACTAGCAATGTTGAATAATTATGGTGCCAGTGGGCATCTTTATTTAGTTCCTGGTTTTAAGTGGAATGCTTCCAATATTTCATTTATAAGAGTGATATGTAGGGGCGCCTAGGTGGCTTAGTCAGTTAAGCATCTGCCTTTGGCTCAGGTCATTTGGAGCCTCCCTCACGTAGGGCTCTCTTCTCCCTCTACCCTGCTCCCCCACTCGTGTTCTCTCTCAAATAAATAAAATCTTTTTTAAAAGGAGTGATATGTATTACGAATTCTTGTTAGATTTTTATCATCAAAGTTAACTTTATTTTTGTTTCTAGATTGCCTGAAGTTTTGGTCATGAATAGGCATTTAATTTTGGGAAATAATATTTCTCTTCCCAATGAGTTGACAATATGACTATCTGCATTTAATAGTAATATATAGAATTACAGTAATAAATGTACTTATAACTATCCTTTCATTTCTGGGATAAATACTAAGTGTCCATTATGTAATATTCTTTTAATGCATCATGAGTTCAATTTCCTAATGTCTATTTAGTAGTTCTCTTGTTTATAAATGTAAATGAGTCTATATGCTGTTCTCCTTTTGTAACTCCTATGTAAACAGATATTGGACCTCTTTGAACTATCCTGGATGTCTGATAGCCTTTTTAATATGCATTACATTTGAGAGAATTATTTAGCTCACTCTTGCCTGCAAGCTAATTTTCTTTTCAGCTCAGTTCATCTTATGTATTCATTTTTCAGAGATATGCTTTAAATTTCTAAGAACTCTTATTATTCTTAATGTAACCTTTTTTTTCGTGGAGTTCTCCTTGTTAACAGATGTACCCTCTCTTTGAATTTCTCTGGATATATGTTAAGGATACATCACAGGGAATTAGCTTATGTGATGGTGGGAGTTGGCTTGGCAAGTTCAAAATCCTTAGGGCAGGCTGTCAGGAAGGGCAGTCTGGACTGCTGGGGCAAGAGCAAAGGCATAATTCAGAGACATAATTTCTTCTTCATCAAGGAAACTTCAGCTCTGCCCTTAAGGACTTCTAACTGAATCAGGCTACTTTGGATTATATAAGATAATCTGCTTTACTTGAAGGCAACTGATTTATGGGCTTTAATCACATCTACAAAATACAGTAACACCTAGGTTAGTGTTTAATTGGGTAACTCTGTACTATAGCTAGCCAAGCTGACACAAATAAAACTGATCTGAGAGAAATATAGTTATGTTTATCTATAATGGGTTTATTATTTTTGTTTTTAAATGAATTATATAGGTATTTTTAAAGCTTTATTTCTAATATGGTAAGTGTTGATAATTATAATCCCCCTATGTAAGAGCTATTTGGAGTCTTCAGTGATTTTTGAGAGTGTGAATAGGTCCTGAACCAAAAGTTTGAGAGCTGCTGCTCTAAGGAGGGTGGGAGGGAGATGCTTTACTTTGGGGGTAGTTTATGGCTGGGTGAAGCAGCCTTTCTCCCTATCCTCTTGCCATTTGCAGAAGCCCAAAGTTAACTGTGTGTGGATACCTCTGACTCAGCTCCACTTTTCCTTGACCCCTGTTGAAAGACCTCCACCTTAGATAGCTGCATTTACCTGAGAAGAGCAGCCATCAATATGTTGATGTTATACTAGAAATTGTGCCAGAGCCTGGAATGTCACATTGCTCAGGATACTCAGGTGGCACATTCTAGGCTCCTCAGCTTAGCTTCTTCCTTCTACTTGGGTCTGCAAATTTACAGTGATTTATGAAGCTGGATTATTGTTAAATTCAGATTGTATTTATTGATTACTTACTACATACATAGCACTGCTCTTAATGCAGTATCAGTCTCTCCCAAAAGCTGTTGTTGCCTAATATATTGTACTTCAGCTTTAAAAATCCTTGTATTTCAGTTGTGGTAAATAGTCAACTTCATGTCATACCGGAATATCTGTGTACGTGTGTGTGTGTGTGTGTTTGTATGTGTACCTGTGAGTAGTTTATTCGTTAAGAACCAGAATTTGCTGTAAACCACCCCCTCCCTCACATTTGTAGAGAAGTAAGGCAAAAGCACTCTGCTGACTTTTGGGAGCAAGCATGGAATTCATAAATGTGTATTTTTTCTTAGCATTGAGTAATGAAATCAGCCCATTAAAGATATCAAAAAAGTTGTAATTTAAAGCAAGACAAATGATGAAATCAATGCAGTGATCCTAATGTTTAAAATAAATCTGTTTTTTGGAATTTAGTAATGTGAACAAGCATATACTATTAAAAATATACTTCAGGGGCTGCTGGGTGGCTCAGTCGGTTAAGCGTATTTTAGGTCATGATCCCAGGGTCCTGGGATCGAGCCCCACATTGGGCTCCCTGCTCTGCGGGGAGCCTGCTTCTCCCTTGGGCTCTGCCCCGCCCCCTGATTGTGTTCTCTCTCTTTCTCTCCCTCAAATAAATAAAATCTTTAAATATAGATTATATATGTATATATATGTATATATAAACACTTCAAAAATCCAATACAATTAAAAAGTTAATCCATCTATAATAGGACCAGCATTTTTACTGTGTTACTTGTATCATCAGCTTTCTTTGGATTTGGTTATTGTAATTATCATGTCATTATTCACCAAAAGGTTCATAGCAACATTCTTGCTCATAGGTGATATGGAGCAGAGTCTCTACTCAGACTTTTAAATATTTCTAATCATCCTAATAATGAAAAGTGACACGTGTGTAAAACCTAAACATATGCTTCATAATAAAATTATACATCAGGAGAATTAAGATAATTTGTGATTTTGATAATTAATGATGTCTCAATAAGAATTGTTCATATAGCTTGATTCTGCCTGGTTTCCAGTGAAGAGAAACAACCCCACTGCTTTCTCTCCCAATGAAGAACGTATACTAGAATTCCAATGTGTGAGAGTTGTATCAGAAAGGATCCCTTTAATTCCACTTCTGCCTTTGAAAATACTTGATTGGTGTATTATATTATTACAGAACTACTACTGTAATGGAATCAGTATCTGTTCATAGGTTTTTACTATGCTTTATGTATTATTTATGAGCCTATGATAGACTCAAGAAAATAAAATTGCCTTCCTTCTCCCTCTAGGTGTTCATCTATATCATCGTGTCACCTCTCTGTGGTGGATTTACATGGCCAAGCTGTGTGAAGAAATAAAAAAAAAAGTTGTCATTAACCAAGGATATGAGACAACAAGGAGTTAAAAGCAATCCATGTGATTCAAGCCTTTTAATACTGACAGATGGTGTCTGCCAGTCTCTTCAACCCTCTTCTATTTCCTTTTTTTTTTAATCTTGTTGTACGCTTCCAGATTTATCTTTGTCCAGTTTATTCCAGTGCATTTCAGATTTAACCATTTATTGCAGCAGTAGCCTTAAAAAGGCTTTTGTTTCTTTAGTTTGTTAATTAGAGTCATCTATTTAGAGAAACGTTTTTGTTTGTAATTGCACATAGCTGTCACCAAGGTAGAAACCACAAGTCTTATGAGCTGTCTACTAAGACTTTGGATGAACTTTGTATTTGCACACAAAAGTATTCCAGAGACAGCATTGCTAACATCTCGTCTTAATATCTTTTGCTATTGAAGAGTTTTAGGTGCTTGAAAACAATTTAAATGGAGAATCGTTATTTGGGGAATTGTAATTAATTTGTTGGTGCTGCTTGTTTCTAGGAGCCCATGCAGGTAAAGTTTTAAACATTTTCTGTCAGTCATATGGGGAACATTTTGCTAGCCCACTAGAAATACACAGAATTAACTTTGTCCTTCTAGTATTCACTTCCAGGAAGAAAGGTTTGACCTTTCACAAACCTTGCAGAGCATGATATCCTCTCTTTCCCCATTGCAGTTGATTTGAAAAGATGATGGTTTAAATATTGAAGGTTGTGGTTTTTTATATACTTCTTTCTTTTTGGTGGATATTTAGAGCAATTGTATAGTTATAGAATGGGTAGTGGAGAAGGTGGAGAGGCAAATTCTTCTGGCTCCCCAGAGAAAAATAAGAGAACCACGGTGGATGTACTAGTGTTTTAGGTATATAAGGGAGAGATAGTATGGGGAATTTTTTCCAGTCTGGGAAAAGCCCAAACTGAATATAGTGAACAGTCAACTCTAGGGTTTGGGTTTGAGTTCTGTTGAATAATAGTTTTAGTATCTTTTATGGATTAATAAATTCTGTAATCTAGTTTTGAAGAATTTTTTTGTGAAACTTGAGAATAGACAGTATGATATATATATATATATATAGAAATAATACCAGACAGTTTACCATCCATTTAACTGCAGTGTGGGAAAACTGGAGCGTCATCATTCTGCTTTGGCTACACTGGCATCTGTTACCTATTACGTACTTGTGGTGTGTATCTGAAAGGACATTTGCTGCCCTAAATCATTTATTTATCAATAAATGCCAGTAAATGGAAATTATATTACATTTGACTATTTTCCAAATGAACAAAGTAGTCTATAAAACTTAGCCACCTGTGTAATCTTATTCATGTGCCTTGAATATATATCTGTCTCATAATCTGGCTCATGCTATCTGTTCTTCCATCTAAACGTTCCGATTCATGCTACCAGATTCATTTATTTGACATATACTTTAGGCCCACTAGAACTCTTCTTGGTGATCACACATGGCGCAAATGTTTCTTGGTCTTCTTTATCAACACTAATGTCTTTTAATTATATCAGCATTTTCTATTGGAAAACACATTTGTTCCAGGAAAACATTTGGCATTCCTGAATAATAATTTCCAAATGTCTTTAATCCAAAGAAAAAGACTTAAAGCTTATTTCCCTTTCTTATACACACCTGAATAAAAATGATGTGCATGTTTTAGGGATAAATTACTTAACTGTTCATTGGTCTATTTATGTATAAGAATGCTTTTTAAAGCACATACCTTGTTTTAAATGACGCACAAACTGAAGGCATTAATAAAATTTAAGAGTAATGTAATGAGCTTTAGAATTTCCTCCTGGAATCTAATTTCTTCTGATGACATTTTGCCATAGTTTACTTACACTAAGAATACATTAAGAAGTGTGACCTGGGGAGGAATTAAGATGGAGGAGGAGAGAGACCTTATACTTGCCTCCTCCCTTGAACACAGCTAGATAAATATCACATCATTCTGAATACCCAAGAAATCAATCTGAGAACTGAGAGAATAGACTGCACAAATAGCGGGAGAGAAAAGGCCACACCATGGGCGGTAGAAGGTGTGGAGACATGATTTGGGGGACAAAAGAATTTCAGGTCCTGTGAAGGAGAGAGAGTCCTGATCAGGGAGAGTAGAGGGAAGAGAGAGAGAGCAGTACACAGAGCATTGCAGAAGACACACACTTCCCCAAAACCATTGATGGAAAGCAAGAGGGGCTGATTATTGCAAGTTTTTATAAGCAGCAGAGCTCAAAGTGTGAAGTTTTAGAAGTCTGTGCCATCGCTGGGGTCATGCCTGGCAGGCTTAGCAGTGCTCCTGTGGGGAAGGAGGGCAGAGGCTTGAGTGGATATCGTAGCCCGAGGATCCCCTGGGTCACACCAGGAGAGACCATTCCTCTTCTTGGAAGTGCATTTGGGAGAGGTGGCATGGCCTATCTGGGGACAAAAGAGCTGGTGGGCACCATTGAGCTGCTCCGTTCATTAGCATAGGAGTAGAGGCACATGCTGAGGGCAGCTAACCTGGACACCAGCTTTTTGCTGTATTTTGCCATAAACTCCAAACCCCTGTGCATTTGTGTGACTGCCGTGGGACAACCTGCACAGCCACAGCATGGTGAGAATCTCACCCAGAGGATGAGCATGGGTCTGTGAAACCCAGCTGGTGAACCTGAGACAAAACAGGAACACTGTGCTGTCAAGTGGGCAGACACTTTGGATGCAGGGTGAAGGCAGGGATCTGAGAGTAGGCTGATGCCATGTTTACCCCCACCCATCAGCACAGAAGGACTTCAGTGAGCAACACAGTACTCACAGTGGAGGCTTGAGCCACTTACACCAAGCCCTGTCCCTCCTCCCCCACACACTCCACAGGTGCTTTTTTACTAGGGCAAGTGTGCCTGAGAGAGCAGCAGTGGGCCCCTCCCCCAGAAGACCAGCACAACCCTCCTTCCACACCATATGCACCAAGTCTACTGACCATAGAGTGTTACAAAACTTCAGCTCTAGGGGAAATAAGATCTAGCCTCTTAACAAGCAGACCAAAACACACCTAATTAAAACTTGCTATACAACGGACAAGGTGCAAACACCTCCCACTGCAGCCAAGGAGAAATTCTGCAGAGAACTGACCTGACCGAAAGAGCAGCTAAAACACAACAGCAGAGTGCACACAGCATAAAGCAGAAACCTTTCCTGAAGCACCAGGCCTTGAACTGTATATGACCTCTTCTTAATATAGCCATGACTTTCAGGAGCAGGAAACATAATAGGCTTTCCTAACACACGAAAGAAGAGACCCAGACAAGATGCCAAGATAGAGGAATTCTTCCCAAAAGAAAGAACAAGAAGAGGTACAGCCAGGGATCTAGTCAAAACAGTTATAAGTAATATGCCTGAACCAGAATTTAAAACAACAATTATATGGATACTAGCTGGACTTGAGAAAAGCATAGAAGACAGTTATCATAGAGTTAAAAGACCTGAAAACTCATCAGGCCGAAATAAAAAATGCTATGACCAAGATGCAACACTGACGGATGTAATGACCACAAAGATGGAAGTATCAGAGGAATATGAATAAGTAATAGATAAAATTACGGAAAATAATGAGGTTGACAAGAGAAGGGAAAGAAAAATACTGGATTACAAATGTAGACTTAGGGAACTCAGTGAGTCAATAAAGCATAATATTTGTGTTACAGGAGTCCCAGAAGAAGAGAGGGGAAAAGGGGGCAGAAGGTTTATTTGAGCAAATTATAGCAAAAAAAACTTGCCTAAGTTGTGGAAGGAAGTAGACATCCAAATCCAGGAGGAACAAAGAAGTCCCATCAAAATTGACAAAAGCAGGCCAACACCAAGACCTATCATAGTCAAATTAGCAAAATACAGAGGTAAGGAAAGAATCCTGAAAGCAGCAAGGGAAAGCTACAGGGGAAGACAAATAAGGTAACAGGAGATCTCTCCACAGAAACTTGACAGGCCAGAAGGGAGTGGCATGGATATATTCAACGTGCAGAATGGGAAAAATATGCAGCCAAGAATACTTTATTCACAAGGCTGTCATTCAGAATAGAAGGAGAACTAGTCTCCCAGACAAACAAAAACTAAAAGAGTTCATGAGCACTAAACAAGCTTCCAAGGAATACTAAAGGGGGACTCTTTGGGAAAGAAAGATCAAAAGCAGCAAAGACTGGATGCCTGACTAGTTTTTAGGTCTTTTATCTCTGTGGTCTTTTCTCAAGTCCAGCTAGTATCCATATAATTGTTGTTTTAAATTCTGGTTCAGGCGTATTACTTACACCTCTTTTGAATAGATCCCTGCCTGTAATCTCTTGTTTTTCTTTTGGGAAGAATTCCTCCATCTTGGCATCTTGTCTGGATCTCTTCTTTTGTGTGTTAGGAAAGCCCATTATGTTTCTTGCTCCTGAAAGTCATGGTAGTCAATAAAACTAAAAGGCAGCCTACATAATGAGAGGAGATATTTGCAAATGACATATCTGATAAAGAGTATCCCAAATCTATAAAAAACTTACCAAACTCAACACCTAAAAACAAATAATCCAGTTAAGAAATGGACAGAAGACATAAACATTTTTTCCAAAGAAGACATCTAGATGGGTAGATGAGGAACAGAGAAAAATCTTTGGAAACAATGACTTTATAGATAATAAAATGGCACTAAATTCGTATCTATCAATAACCACTGGGGCGCCTGGGTGGCTAAGTCATTAAGTGTCTGCCTTTGGCTCAGGTCATGATTCCGGGGTCCTTGGATCGAGCCCCACATTGGGCTCCCTGCTCGGTGAGAAGCCTGCTTCTTCCTCTCCCACTTCTCCTGCTTGTGTTCCATGTTTCGCTGTGTCTCTCTCTGTCAAATAAATAATCTTAAAAAAATAATCCCTCTGAAAGTAAATGGACTAAATGCTCCAATGAAAAGACATAGGATATCAAAATGGGTTAAAAAAAAGGCCCATCTATATGCTGCCTTTCAAGAGACTCATTTTACACCTAAAGACACCTGTAGATTAAAAGTGAGGGGATGGAGAAATGCTAATGGACATCAAAAGAAAGCTAGCCATACTTATATCAGACAAATTAGATTTTAAACCAAAGACCATAACAAGAGATGAAGAAGGGCACTATATCATAATAAAGGGGACTGACTGTCCAACAAAGAAGATACAATTGTAAATATTTATGCTCCCAACTTGGAGCACCCAAATATGTAAGTCAATAACAAACATGAAGAAACTCATTGAGAACAATACAGTAATAGTAGGGGATTCTAACACCCCCCTTTCAGCAATGGACAGATCATCTAAGGAGAAAATCAAGAAAGAAACAATGACTTTGAATTACACACTGGATCAGATGGACTTAATAGATATGTTCAGAACCTTTCATTGTAAAGCAGCAGAATACATGTGCATTCTTTTCGAGTGCACATGGAATGTTCTCCAGAATAGATAACATAGTGAGTGACAAATCAGGCCTGAACAAGATTGAGATCATACCATACATATTTTCAGACCACAACACTATGAAACTTGAAGTCAACCACAAGAAAAAATTTGGAAATACCAGAAATACTGGTTTATTGAAAGAAGTAATAAAATTGATAAACCCCTAGGCTTACCAAAAAGAAAAGAGAAAGATCCCAAATAGATAAAATCATGAGTGAAAGAGGAGAGATCACAACCAAGACCGCAGAAAATCAAACAATTATGAAAAACTATTTGCCAACAGATTGGGCATTCTGGAAGAAATGGATAAATTCCTACAAACATATAAACTACCAAAACTGAAATAGGAAGAAATAGAAAACTTGAATAGACCTATAACCAGCAAATAAATTGAATCTGTAATAAAAAATCTCCCAACAAAGAAAAGTCCAGGGCCAGATGGCTTCCCAGGGGAATTCTACCAGACATTTAAAGAGTTAATACCAATTATCAAACTGTTTCAAAAAATAGAAATGGGAGGGAAACTTCTAAACTCATTCTACAGGCCAGCATTACCTTGATTCCAAAACCAAAGACCCCACTAAAAAGGAGAATTACGGGAAATATCCCTGATGAACATGGATGCCAAAATTCTCAACAAGACACTAGCAACTTGAATCCAACAGTACATTAAAAGTATTATTCACCATGATCAAGTAGACTTTATTCCTGGGTTGCAGGGGTGGTTCAATATTGAGAAAGTAATGTGATATACCACATTAGTAAAAGAAAGGATAAGAACCATATGATCCTCTCAATAGATGCAGAAAAAGCATCTGGCAAAGCACAGCACCCATTCTTGATAAAAACTGTCAGCAAAGTAGGGATAGAGGGAACCTACCTCAACATAATAAAGATCATGTACAAAAGATCCATGGGTGATATCATCCTCAATGGAGAAAAACCGAGAGCTTTTCTCTATGGTCAGGAACAAGACAGAGATGTCCACTGTCAGCATTGTTATTTAACATAGTACTGAAAGTCCTAGCCTCAGCAATCAGACAACCATAAGAAAAGGTGTCCAAATCAGCAAGGAAGAAGTCAGACATTCACTATTTGCAGAAGTCATGATACTCTATATAGAAAACCAGAAAGACTCCTCCAAAAAAATTGCTAGAACTGATACATGAATTCAGTAAAGTCACAGGATACAAAAAGCAACATACAGAAATCTGTTGCATTTCTATCCATCGATAATGAAGGAGCAGAAAGAGAAATTAAGAAAGCAATCCCATTTACAGTCACACCAAAACCAATCAGATACCTAAGAATAAACCTAACCGAAGAGGTGGAAGAACTGTACCCTGAAAATTAGTTTCCAGTAGAAAAAAAAAAAAACTTATAAAACACTGATGAAAGAAATTGAAGATGAAGGATAGCAATGGAAAGACATTCTATGCTCATGGATTGGAAGAACAGACATTGTTAAAATTTCCATACTATCCAAAGCAATCTACACATGTAATGCAATCCCTATCAAAATACCACCAACATTTCTCACAGAGCTAGAACAAACCATCCTAAGATTTGTATGGAACTACAAAAGACCCCGAATAGCCAAGCAATCTTGAAAAACAAAAGCAAAGGTGGAGGCATCACGATTTTGGACTTCAAGCTATATTACAAAACTGTAGTCATCAAGACAGTATGGTATTCACACAAAATAGACACCTAGATCAATGGAACAGAATAGAACACCCAGAAATGGACCCACAACTCTATTGTCAACTAATCTTCGACAAAGCAGAAAAGAATATCCAATGGAAAAAAAGACAGTCTCTCCAACAAATGGTGTTGGGAAAAGTGGACAAAAAAATGCAGAAGAATGAAACTGGACATATTGAAGCTCAATAATGAAATTGAGACTCAAAGAAATGACCAATGCAGTCAGTTTTTATACTTTTTGGACAAAAGGAAAGTAAACTTGTGAGGAATTCACAGCACAAAAAATGTAACCTTGGGAGTTGCAATTTGTAAGGAATTCTAAACAGAATTTAGGCTGGGGTAGTTAATAAGTAAAAAAGTAAGAATGGTTGTTCAAATAGGCTTCTTGGCTCTAAATTTCCCATCACAGATGATAAGGAGGTCTCTTCACCTCCTCGTACAGGGAGATCTTCACATGGGATATTTATTTCCTGCTTCCAGGGGGACTTGTAGGGGGGAGTCTGAGTGTCTTTCTTGCATAGGCTGTCTCTTAAGTAACTGTTATTCAAAATGATCAATGTGCCACTTTGGCCTGCTCTTGGCCCCTACACCATCCTGTGATACTCCCACATCCTAAATAATTTAAGTAGATTATGATTACTGTTTGGGATGTCAAAATGTTTGGATTTTGACAGATGTATAGTGGCAGGTGTAAATCATTAAAATATCATGGAATATTTGAAATCCCCCATCCTTTGATCCTGTTATCATGTCTATTGTTTTGTCTTTTCCAGAATGTCCTATAAATGGTGTCCTACAGTGTGTAACTTTTTCAGACTGGATTCTTTCACTTACCAAAATACATGTAAGATTCATCCATGTCATTGTATGGGGTGATGGTTCACTGCTTTTGATTGCTGAATAGATAAACAGGAGAAAAACAGAAGTTTAATAACATGCATAGGTTCTGTTTACATGGAAGATACCCAGGAAAACAGAGTAACTCCCTGAAATGGCTCAGCCATCTCCCTAAATGCCATCTTCAATGAAATACACAAACATTTTGGGCGGTGGGAAGCCCAGTTAAGGGACATTATCAGGCCAAGCACAGCAAAGGAGGGTATGGTTGTTACACAGATTCAAGTCTGTGCCTTCTCCTTTGATAAGACTGTTTTGAGATTTAGTCATTCTTCTGTTCCTGTTACAGAGAGGGAGACAGTCTTACAAACGGAGCTTTCCTTTATAAGTGTACATTTCAGTCACCAAATGGCAACCTCTGCTCAGTTTTCAGAGATTCTTCTGTATCTGCTGTTACTTAAAAATAATCAGCCGCAAATAATCCTTGCACCAAAGAGGCATATTTGGGGTGGCATATTCTGCTTCTTTCACATGAATGCACTCCAGTTTGCTTATGGATTCATCTACTGAAGTACAACCTGATTTCTGTCAGATTTTAAGCACTAGATACAGAGCTGCTGTGTGTAAGCTTGCAAGTTTTTGTTTGGAAATAGCTTTTCAAAACAGTTGTCTAAATACCAGAAACATGATTGTTGGTTCCTAAAGGTGAGACTTATTTAACTTTGGAAAAAACTGCCAAACTGTCTTCTGAAGTGGCAGTTGGTACATTCCCCCAGTGTGAAGTACAGTTGCTGTCATGTGTCATCTTCCAGCAATTGTTATTCTTGTTTTTTTGTAGTTTAGCATTTCTAATAGGTGTGCAGTGCTATCTCACTGTTGTTTAAATTTGTAATTTACTAATGATAATGGACGTTGAGCATATGTTGTGTGCTTTTTATTATGTGTATATCTTCTTTGTCCTGGCATCTATTCAGATATTTACCCATTATCGATTAGGTTATTTGCTTTTTGTTGAGTTCTGAGAGTTTTTTGTATATTTTCAAAGAAATACTTTATGAGATATGTGCTTTGCAAATATTTTCTCCCAGTGTGTGGCTTGTCTTTTAGTTTTCTGAGCAAGGTCTTTCACAGAGTAAAAGTTTTAATTTTAGGAAGTTCATGTTAGCAATTTTTTTCTTTTTGTGGATTGGCTTTTGGTGTTGTCCATTAAAACTCCTCACCAAACCCAAGGCTATGTAGATTTTCCTTTATGTATTTTTTTTTTGGATATTTTGATAGTTTTGCATTTTAAATTTATCTACAAGTTTGAATGAATTTTGGTATAAGTTGTAAAGTTTATATGTGCATTTAATTTAATTACATATAGTTTCCAAATAATTGTTCCTATTTTTGGAGATGTTAGGGGATATTGGGCTCGATTTCAGTTTTAATTTCCAAAATTTAATGGATTCAGCTGGACCAGGGGAGGGGACAGGTGCCTCCACTGAACGGAGTGCACCACATATTGCACTGCCTCCAGCGCCTGTAGGGGGCGCCCTAGCCCAGCTCCCCGACCCGTGTGGGGCATGCGTGTCCCTTCTGACAGGAGCCGGAGCTCCTCAGGACCCTCTGTGGGGGCTTCTGGAGGACGTGGGTTCGCATCCTCAATGACTGGAGCCCAGCGTCCTTAGGACTCGCTGTGGAGGCCTGGGGAGGACGTGGGGCCGCGTTCACGCTGACAGGACCCGCTGGGGAGGACTCCGGGCTCATCCACGCGGACAGGAGTCCGGACTCCTCAGGACCCGCTGCGTGAGGAGAAGGTGAGGAGAAGCCACCTGAGCGGGGACTGCTGAGGGCACCCGTGCTCACAGGACCCTGCGGAGGAAGGGCGCGCTGTGCAGACGGTGGGGTTTCTGTGGCTTTGTGTGCGGTGACGTGGGGTCCCGGTGGGCGCTGTGCCGGGGGCTGTCGGGTCTCCCCTTTCTGGGCTCTGAACCGCTCCAGGGGTCCCGGGTCTGTGTTTATGCACCACACGGATTCGGTTCCTCAGGCTGTCTGCAGTCAGGGAGCGGTTGCCTGTTGTGGTGCTCATGCTCCCGCCACCTCAGCCCTGCAGGGTCCTTCCCGCGTCTCCACCCGCTTCAGGATTGTCCATTCGTTGTCTGGAAGTTCGGTAGCGACGGCGCGGACTCTGTAGACAGCTTTGGGGAGAGTAGATATTTTCACAGTGTGGGTTCTTCCTTGAGCACAGAGTGTCTTTCCGTGTCCGTGTGTCTCCGTTGATGGCTGTCATCAGTGTCTCACGTGGGGTGTGAGAGAACAGGTCTGTCAGCTCCTTGGATAAATGTACTACTAGGTATTTTGTTCTTTGTGATGCAGTTGTCAATGAGCCTGTTTTCCGAATTTCTCTTTGTGATGGTTCCTTAGTAGTGTATGGAAATGCAATTGATTTCTGTATATTGCTTCTGTTCCTTTAAAATTTATTGAATTTACTAGTTCTGTTAACCTTAAATTAAAACTGCCAGTTATTTTACCAGCAGAATGGGTTTATTTGGGAATAGTAGAGACTTGCAATCTGGGACAAGCAAGCTATGGCCACATCACAGGCAAGTGCAAGAAAGGAGAGGAACATTATTTCTTGGAGAAGGTGGGGGAAGTTGGGAGGGTTGTTTTGAAGGAAACTGAAGTGGAGAAAAGCAAGGGTTTAGGTGATGGAGGGTTGGGGTTAGGGGTTAGGGTT
>NC_138384.1:50523391-50579338 GCF_054177405.1 Leptonychotes weddellii | reverse complement strand
CAGTCCCATCCATGTTGATGCAAAAGTTGGGTATTCATCCTTTCTGAAGGCTGAGTAATATTCCATTGTATATAGGGACCACATCTTCTTTATCCATTCATCTGTTGAAGGACATCTTGGCTCTTTCCACAGTTTGGCTATTGCGGACACTGCTGCTATGAACACTGGAGTGCATATGGCCCTTCTTTTCACTACATCTGTGTCTTTGGGGTAAATACCCACTAGTGCAATTGCTGGGTCATAGGGTAGCTCTATTTTTTTTTTTAAGATTTTTTTTTTTTGAGACATAATGAGAGAGAGAGAGAGAGCACATGAGAGGGGGGAGGGTCAGAGGGAGAAGCAGGCTCCCTGCCAACCCGATGCGGGACTCGATCCAGGGACTCCAGGATCATGACCTGAGCCGAAGGCAGTCGCTTAACCAACGGAGCCACCCAGGCACCCCAAGATTTTATTTATTTATTTGACAGAGAGAGACACAGTGAGAGAGGGAACACAAGCAGGGGGAGTGGGAGAGGGAGAAGCAGGCTTCCCGCTGAGCAGGGAGCCCGATGCGGGGCTCGATCTCAGGACCCTGGGATCATGACCTGAGCTGAAGGCAGACGCTCAATGACTGAGCCACCCAGGTGCCCCTCTATTTTTAATTTTTTGAGGCACCTCCACACTGTTTTCCAAAGTGGCTGTACCAACTTGCATTCCCACCAACAGTGTAAGAGGGTTCCCCTTTCTCCACAACCTCTCCAACATTTGTTGTTTCTTGCCTTGTCAATTTTTGCCATTCTAACTGGTGTAAGGTGGTATCTCAATATGGTTTTGATTTGAATTTCCCTGATGGGTTAATGATGATGAACATTTTTTCATGTGTCTGTTAGTCATTTGTATGTCTTCTTCGGAGAAGTGTCTGTTCCTGTCTTCTGCCCATTTTTTGAATTGATTATTTGTCTTTTGGGAGTTGAGTTTGAGAAGTTCTTTATAGATCTTGGATACCAGCCCTTTATCCATAGTGTCATTTGCAAATATCTTCTCCCATTCTGTGGGTTGCCTCTTTGTTTTGTGGACTGTTTCCTTTGCTGTGTAGAAGCTTTTTATCTTGATGAAGTCCCAAAAGTTCATTTTTGCTTTTGCTTCACTAGACTTTGGAGATGTATCTTGAAAGAAGTTGCTTTGGCTGATGTCAAAGAGGTTACTGCCTGTGTTCTCCTCTAGGATTTTGATAGATTCCTGTCTCACATTGAGATCTTTCATCCATTCTGAGTTTATCTTTGTGTATGGTGTTAGAGAATGGTCGAGTTTCATTTTTCTGCATGTGGCTGTCCAATTTTCCCAGCACCATTTATTGAAGAGACTTCAGTTTTTTTTTAAAGTCTATTTTGTTTAGGGGTGCCTGGGTGGCTCAGTGGGTTAAGTGCTGACTCTTGATTTTAGCTCAGGTCTTGATCTCAGGGTCATGAGTTCAAGGCCCACATTGGGACCTACTTTACCAAAAATAAATAAATAAATAAATAAATAAATAAATAAATAAATGTCTTTTTTGTCTGATAGAAGTATTGCTACCCCAGCTTTCTTTTTACTTCCATTTGCATGTTAAATGCTTTCCCATCAGGGCACCTGGGTGGCTCAGTCATTAAGCATCTGCCTTTGGCTCAGGTCATGATCCCAGTGTCCTGGGATGGAGCCCCACATCGAGCCCCCACATCGGGCTCCCTGCTTGGCGGGAAGCCTGCTTCTCCCTCTCCCACTTCCCCTACTTGTGCTCCTGCTTTTGCTATCTCTCTGTCTCTGTCAAATAAATAAATAAAATATTTTTTAAAAAAGTAAAATAAAAAAATAAATGCTTTCCCATCCCTGCACTTCCGTTTTTAAAAAGATTTTATCTATCCATTTGAGAAAGAAAAAGAGCAGAGAGGTGGGGGTTTTTTTGTATTTAAAATGTTCTTTTTAATTTGTCGTTTAAAAACAAACTTGAAAGAAGCAAAATCCAAAACTTGCCTTTTGCCTCTTGCAACATAAATTATGTATAGTTCAGAATGATCGCTGATACAAAACATGCCAAGGACAGGGCTCTGGGGGTGGAGAGAGAGGGGGCGCTTTAAAAAAGGGAATCATTTCATCCATTGTTACGAAGGACCAACCTTGCTGTACAGGATACACACAACACAAAATAAAGTCTTCACGGCATTCACACTTGTCAGCAATTTATTTTTTAAAAAGGGGGAGGGTCCTGGAGGTGAAGGGAGACTATAAAAAGGAAAAACTGGAAATTGGAAATGTACAAGTGTAAACCAACCCAAAATAAAAACATGGGGGGAGGGAGGTGGGGGGTGCGGGGAAAGGAGGGAATTCAGATGCAATTATACAGGCGGGGTACTTAAAAAAAAAAAAAAAAACCCAACAACCAAAATTCCAACCTTGTAGCTTGGGTCTGAGTTAGTTTATATAAAAATTAAAAACTGTATGAGGTTTCTTCACTAAATTCTACAGGACTATCGGATACCTAGCATATGCTTATAAAGTCTGCCCCATTCCCTTTTCCCAATCCCAGGGCCCAAGCCCCAACTAGAGCCTGATTCACAGGAGCCAATATCCCCCTCCCTGTAACCTAGACCTTTTGCTTTTGGAAAAGGAATATCCAATGGCTTTGGGGGCAGCAGCCCAGTCTCCCCACTGTCTGATTAATGATTTAATGTCATTTGCTCAGGGTGCCTGGGTGGCACAGTTAGATAAGCATCTGACTCTTGATTTCGGCTCAGGTCTTGATCTCAGGCTCATGAGATGGAGCCTTGTGTTGGGCTCCGTGCTCATCAGGGAGTCTGCTTGGCTTCTCTCTCTCTCTCTCTCTCTTTCTCTCTCCCTCCCTCTCCCTCTGCCCCTCCTGGTCATGCTCTCTCTCTCAAATAAATCTTTAAAAAAAAGTCAGTTGCTCAACCAATTGAGCTACCTAGGCGCCCTGAATTCTACATTTTAATGGATCCATCTTCAAACCTCCATCTTGCATGCTTCCTCCAGGGGAAGAAAAAGTTTTCAGGTATAGTCTAATATTCCAGGGAAAGAAAAGGTTTTCAGGTATAGTCTAATATTTGTTTGGGCTGATAGAGCATTGTGCTCCAACAGGAACCCACTCTGGAAAACATATGGAGGTTCCTCAGAAAGTTAAAAATAGAGCTACCCTAAGATTCAGCAATTGCACTACTAGGTATTTACCCAAAGAATACAAAAATACCAATCCAAAGGGATACATGCACCCTGATGTTTATTTTAGCATTATCTGCAATAGCCAAATTATGGAAACAGCCCAGATGTCCATCAACAGATGAATGGATAAAGAAGATATGGTATCTAGATACAATGTAATATTACTCAGCCATTAAAAAGAATAAAATCTCAGGGCACCTGGGTGGCTCCGTCATTAAGTGTCTGCCTTCGGCTCAGGTCATGATCCCAGGGTCCTGGGATCGAGCCCCGCATCAGGCTCCCTGCTCAGCCAGGAGCCTGCTTCTCCCTCTCACTCGCCCTGCTTGTGTTCCCTCTCTCACTGTCTCTCTCTCTGTCAAATAAATAAAATCTTTAAAAAAAAAAAAAAAGAATGAAATCTTGCCATTTTCAAGGACATGGATGGAGCTAGAGAGTATTATGCTATGTGAATTAAGTCAGTCAGAGAAAGACAAATACCATATGATTTCACTCATATGTGCAATTTAAGAAACAAAACAAATGAGCAAGGGGGGGGGAAAGAGAGAGAGGTAATCCAAAAACCAGACTCTTAACCATACAGAACAACCTGATGATTGGGGATTAAGAAGTGCACCTGTGATGAGCCCCGGGTGTTGTAGAGAAGTACTGAATCACTATATTGTACACCTGAAATTAATAACTAATATTACACTGTATGTTAACTAACTGGAATTTATTATTTTTTTGAAGTTTAGATTTAGATTTAGGTCAATCAAAGAGTCATGTTTAGTAAAGATGTTTATTGGCTTCCAATGTATTTTTAAGTTATGGCTTATTATTTAAATTTTAGGTAGTTAACATACAGAGCATTATTGGTTTCTGGAGTAGAATTCAGTGATTCAGGAAGATGGGAGGCAAGGGTCAGAGGGAGAAGGAGAGAGAGAATCTTAAGCAGGCTCCACACTCAGCGCAGAGCGGGCTCGGTCTCACGACCCTGAGATCATGACCTGAGCAGAAATCAAGAGTTGGACACTCAACTGACTGAGACACCCAGGCACTCCTAACTAACTGGAATTTAAATAAAAATTTAAACAACCAAAAAAAAGAAAACCTTTGCCTGAGTTAGCATTTTCCAATCATTTCTTGGAATACCAACAGATATTTTTGAAAAGCAAGAAGGTAGAAGCCAAACACTAGGGATACCTGGGTGCCTCATTTGGTTAAGCATCTGCCTTCAGCTCAGGTCATTACCCAAGGGTCCTGGGATCGAGCCCCGCGTCAGGCTCCCTGCTCAGCAGGGAGTCTGCTTCTCCCTCTCCCTCTGCTTCTCTCTTGCTCTCTCTGTCAAATAAATAAAATCTTTAAAAAATAAAAATAATAAAATCTTGAAAAACAAAAAAATAACTAAAATAACAAAATTCTGTTCTTCATCACTTGGACAAAGTGCAGCGCCAAGGTCCATGCGCTGGTCCCCTCTACCAAGTCACAAAGTTCTGGATGTCTTGGTGGCCCTGCTCCACGCTGCCTGGGCTCTGGCTCAGATGTTGCTTCCTGGTCACAATCTTTAAGCCACTCCACGTGCCTTTCAACACACCATTTACCTCATTTGCAAAGTATCTTCCATTTCAGACTAGAGACTAGAAAGGGCCCCAAAGATGCAGAAGATGTGGGGTGCCTGGGTGGCTCATCGGTTAAGCATCTGCTCTTGGTTTCAGTTCAGGTCATGATCTCAGGGCTGTGAGACTGAGCCCTGCATAGGGCTCCGCGCTCAGCGGGAAGTCTGCTTCTCTCTCTCTCTCTCTCCCCCTCTGCCCCTCCCCTGGCTCACATGCTCTCTCTCTCTAAAGTAAATAAAATCTTAAAAAAAAAAAAGATACAGAATATACCTAGCAGACATCTGGCCATGTCCATAGCACTTTTGCTGGCCAGAGGCCTCTACTAGACAAATTTGGGGGTGTGACCCCGGTAGACCATGATGAATTTGAACGGTCCATCAGCCTGAGACTGCATGTCAATAAGGTCCACCTGGCACCAGCTCCTCGTCTCCACAAACATCAGTCTTCAACAACATACCTTTCTCTACAGGATGCAACTTAACGCTGGCAGGGTTTGCATAGCTTCAAGCACAGGAGTATGGCTTCCTGCGTCACATTCTTGTATCTCTTCAGCTCTGCCAGCATCCTAGGCTCCATGCACAATGCTAACATGGGCTCATGCAGCACATCCTACATGTGATCATTTTTGACATAGTAGCAAAAGCTCGAGTTGCCTTCTGACAGGGGGACAATTAGCATTTCCTCATTCCCAAGGCAAATGAGAAATCGCTTCAGTTGGCAGAGAGAGAGGGTAGATTCCTCTTTTCTGGTTTGGTATGTTTCACTTGTTCGACTAGCTCGCTGTATTTGTCACTCGAAATACATGGAATTGTCTTCTCTCTTTTTAGACAGTAAAAGGTTAAAACAGTGATAAAACTGTTGTTTGGCATCACACCCAAGATCCTCCCTGGATGCAGCTGGGAACTGAGACAAAGGTGAGGAGCTATACTGGCTGGAAACTAGAGCAGGTACAGTTTACTGAAAACACTCGCCCAGGTCCCCCTGCCAGGGCAGCTGGGCACTCACTGACCAGCAGGCTTGGACTCCCAAATGGAGATGGGCCACATGCCCCATGGCCAACTAATAACAAGTGACTCTTCCCTTACCTGATTAATGTCCCCAAGGGTGTTTAAAGTCAGGCTCTGATCCGACTCTGATTCTACATTAAGTGGTGCAGGCACCCAAATGGGAGAAGCTGACCAGCAACCCTGGGATCCCAAGATACACCCACGGTGGCCACTCCCAGGAGATCCCAGAGCTGGCCCCACCACTAGGGCAGAAGAGTTGCCTGCTCGGGTGCAACAGGTCCAGCCAGCAGGTAGTACTCATTTCCCGCATGTAATTTGAGGTCAAGTCTGGGCATATCTCAGCCAGGTGTGCGCAGGTGTGTACAGAAGGCAGATGGGAGATGTGTGGGCATCTTGGCCCCAAAGCAAAACCTTCAGGTCAAATTTAAACAATAACCAATCCCCTAAGCTAGCCCTCCCTCTCCCCACTCCTGTGGAAAGAGGGTAGGCTCAGGTGAAGGCTTTCTGCAGCAGGAATCCATGGCTGGAAACAGACCACTCACCTGAAGGCCTATGTGTCCGGCAATAAGGCCAACCTGCTCCCCAAAATCCACATCCTTACCCAAACAGCTCACATCCCCGAAGGCTGCCTTCTGCAGGGCACTGGGTGGCCCCCAGTCTTCCCTCGTGGGATCCGGGGCCTTTCTCCAAATGCCACCCCTGTCTGGAATAAGCCGTGTCCACAGGGAGAAGTCAAAGGGGCATGGCAGAAGTCAAATGGAAACCAGTAAACAAAGGGGGTGCAAGGCAGAGAGAGCGGGGGAGGAGACGAGAAGAAAGGAATTAGCATCCAGTTTTGGCCAAGAGAAACCTGCAGCCATGAGGATGCCCCTTGCTAGGGGCTGGGAGGCCTGGTGAGTATGCTGCCTCCCAAGCTCACCCACCAGGGGTTGAAGTCTCTCCTCTCTCCCTAGCCAGTCAGTGGGGACACAACACCATTCCAGAGAACAGGACAGGTTGACAATTAGCACCCAAGGCCCCAGAGGAACAGAGCGTGGAGGTGTGTGGCCAGGCACTCCTCCCACCCAAACCTACTCTCCGTATCACTGGGTCTCTTTGGAGGCTCATCTGGGGTCAGCCTTTTCTGTCTGCAGGGCCTAAAGCCCAGCTGAGAGATGAGATGACCAGAAACCAAGCAAAACCCCTCTCCTGACTGAATGTCCACAGAGCTCCGAGAGTCCCACACTAAACAGAGGGAGAGCTCACAAGCACAGGAACACTGCTGGGCATGCTGCACAGTGAGCCGGGCTTTGTCAAGGACTTCCATTAAGAAACTTGGTACGCTTTCCTCCAAAGGGCCCAGGACACACACACACACACACACACATCACACTTGAGAATTCATCACGGCTTTTAAAACCATGTATTTGAGAAGTTCACTTGGGATAAGAAATTATTTGCTGATAAAAATCATGTGGGGAATTAACATAATGAAATGGAAAAATTCAGGCCACTGCAACTTCAACATGAACAAAGGGAGTCATGAGGAAGCCCTCCCCCTGACAGAGTCCTGTGTGCCTGGAGCTCCCAAGCCCCTGCCGCCAGCACCAGCACCACTACTTGGGGCCTCTCTTGTCCTTGAAAGCCTCCCGAGAGCAGCTGACGATGTTGTTTATGGCCCAGCAGACTCTGAGGCTGCGCTCCAGGTTGGGGTCATCGCCCCTGATGATGTGCAGGCCAGCATCACAGTGTGCCAAAGCCATGGCCCGGTGTCTGGCGCTGAGCTGGGCGAGCCATCCTCAGCCTCCTCTGCAGTCGCATGCCCCTCTCCAGTCCCATCAGCTCCTCATTGGAGAGCCTGCCCGGGGCTCTGCAGCAGCTCCACCACATCTGCCTCGGTCACCTCTCTAAAACCCACACCATGGGCCAGTGCCAGGATGTCCTGCAGGATCTGCGGCAGAGTTGCTACATGCAGCCTGTTGGCATCCTGCTGGATGCCCTCGCGCCACAGCTTCCTCCACCCCCCATTCAGGGTAGCTGGCGGGACCTCCTCCCAGGACTCAGAGATGTTGTAGGAGGTGTCAAGAATGCTGTAGTCTCGCCAGAAGTCAAGGACCACCGACTGCTGGTCCCTGCCTCCCACCCGCAACGCCAACAGGCGGAAGACCGTCCGTGGGTAGAAGGCCTTGAAGGTGGCAACAATGCCCTGGTTCATGGGCTGGACGAGGGCCATGGTTTTCTCGGGCAGGTACAGCACACGCACGTGGTCCGAGAGGTCATCCAGGTTCCCAGGGTGGCCAGGGGCACGGTCCAGGATGAGCAGGGCTTTGTACGGGAGGCCGTACCGGGCACAGTCCCTCTCCACAGCTGGGCAGAAGTGCACAAACCACTCCTGGAGGATGCTCGTGGCAACCCAGGCTTCCTTGTGTGAACGCCACACCATGGGCAGGTTGGGCCCGGAGCAGCCCTTGAGGGCGTGCAGGTTCTCCGAGGGATACAGCAGCAGCAGCTTCACCTTGAAGCCACCAGCCGCACTGCCAAGCCGCGGCGTCAGGAGATCTCGGGCAGCTTTGCACCCCAGGGCTGACTTCTCCTCCAGGGAGAGGAGCATCCTGGCAGGCAGTCGCTTCCAGAAAAGTCCGGTCTCATCCACGCTGAACACCAGCCGGGGTGTGCACCCGCCCTCCTGGATCACTCTCCGCGCAAGGGCGGGGTACTTGGGCACAGCTGCCACAGTTGTGCCCACAGCCTTGACACCCACCCCAGGGCCAGGCAGGCTGTGGCGTGCCTTGAACCACGTGAACCACCCTCAACTAGCCCCGACCCTCACCCTGCTCCCACTTGAGGTCCTCAAACAGGCTGCGAGGCTTCTCCCGGATGAGGATGACACTGATGGGCACGTTGCGCTGGTTCTGGTCCTCGGTCCACACGCTTAGCAGCCGCTCCATGCTCTCCACCTCCAGGCTGCGGCTGCGCGTCAATCTGGTGGCCGCTGGGAACTCGCTTGGATCTTCTCCTTGTTGTCACAAACGGTAGCCACAGTGGAGGTGGACAGTCCCAACACCTTCCCGATTCTGCCACGCTTCTCTCCGGCTTCGAAGCACCACAACATCTCAAGCTTCACCTGCAGGCTGATAGCCTCGCGGTCCCCCTCGGTGCTTTGGCGCTGGCTTGCACTGGGCGGCCTCTTCAGAGGGATCTTCTGGCCAGAAACGGAGGAGGCTCTATCTGCATCCCTCTCTCCAGACATAGCTAAAGAATATGTGTTTTCCCGCCCTGTGCCTGCTGATTCCAGTGCCGCTGCTGCCCTGGCCCTGACCTGCTGTAAAATGGGGAGAAAACGTTTACTGGTGGGAATGTAGACAGGCTTGGATAATCCTGTCAAAGACCATTAATAAATCTCCCTCATTTGGCCACAGAGCTCACTTCCCACTGGATGAATTCTGGCCCCATGGACTAAATTAACTTCAGCCTCAGTAATGCGGCAAGCCTCTGAAAACCCACTACCACTTTTTAACAATGCCTCCCAATGGCCATACTGTTCTAAGTCAACTACTTCAGCCCGCCTCCTGAAGGATCCAGGGTAACACAAGACACAACAAGCTGATGTCAGACCAAAGGCAGAAATCAGAAATTAACAGGTTGCGGGGGGCGGGGGGGGCCTCAAAACATTGTGGCTGGGTACAGGAATTTATAACAACTGTTCATAAAACTGAACTCTGAGCTTTCAGGCCACCAAAGAGGAAAACAAGAAGCTGTCCAGTTACAAGAAATGCATTTTCATGGCTCTGAGCTTGCAGAGACCCTAAACAATATAATTAAGGATATCAAAACTCACAGTTTTTGCTTTGTGTTGTTTTGTTTGCTTGTTTTGCTAGAGGTAAGAACTGACCTTTGAACAACACAGAGTTAGGGGACCCCCCCCAAGCAACTGAAGATCCACTTATAACTTCTGACTACTAATAACTTACTGTTGACTAGAAGCTTTACCGATAACATAAGCAGTCAATTAACACATACTTTGTATGTTATATGTATTATACACTATATTTTTACAATAAAGCTAGGAAAAAAAGAAAATGTTATTAAAAGCACAAAGAAAATACATTACAGGGGAGCCTGGGTGGCTCAGTCAGTTAAGCGTCTGCCTTCAGCTCAGGTCATGATCCTGGAGTCCTGGGATCGAGCCCCGCATCGGGATCTCTGCTCGGCGGGGAGCCTGCTTCTCCCCCTGCCCCTCAGCCCGCTCATTCTCGCTCTCGCTCTCTCTCTCTCAAATATATAAATAAAATCTTAAAAAAAGAAAGAAAAAAAAATACATTACTGTATTATATTTATAAAAAAAAAAAGGGGGGGGCGCCTGGGTGGCTCAGTCGTTCAGCGTATGCCTTCGGCTCAGGTCATGATCCCAGGGTCCTGAGATCGAGTCCCGCATCGGGCTCCTCGCTCTGCGGGAAGCCTGCTTCTCCCTCTCCCACTCCCCCTGCTTGTGTTCCCTCTCTCGCTGTGTCTCTGTCAAATAAATAAATGAAATCTTTAAAAAAGAAAAAAAATCTAGGGTGCCTGGATGGCTCAGTCAGTTAAGTGTCTGCCTTCCCCTCAGGTCATGATCCCGGGATCCCAGGATGGAGCCCCACATCAGGCTCCCTGCTAAGTGAGGAGTCTGCTTCTCCCTCTCCCTCTGACCCTGCTTGTGTGCTCTCTCTGTCACTCTCTCTCTCAAATAAATAAAATCTTTAAAAAAAAAATCCACGTACAAGTGGACTCATGCAGTTCAAGCCCATGCTATTTAAGGGTCAACTGTACATGGACATGGTAAAAAAATGCAGACAGGCTACTGCAGAACCAGGCAAGGGGCCTAGAGGCAGCCAGGGAAACCCACTTCCCCTGTATCCTTCCACAACAATGGAAGACCATGCACCCTGTTTCTTTCAGGAACAGCATCTCTCAGAGCTCAACTCTGTACTATTGATTTGTGACTGGAGTTTCACAGTGAAGCATCCTGTGACACAGAGGCAAGCTTTGGCCCCTATCTCATGGGGGAGAGCCATCCCTGGGGAGGCTATATAATGCCCAAGGACCAAAAGCCCTCCCCACATCAAGGTAAGCCTGACCAAGGAATGGGAGGCCAACTGTTTGCCACAAAACACCTCGGTTCCCTTCCCTGCCCAAAAGAGACAGCCACACTAGGCTGCCATGAGGACTGAAGGTGAGACAGCCCTCCACAGTGCTCAGCACCAAAGCAGGGGCTCCAGGGACATCCATGTGCTGAAGGCTGGGCTGATCTAGAGGATCGGCAGGCCAAGAGGGCAAGAGGAGGTGAAGAGGGGTGACAGCTAGGACAGGGGTGTGTGTTCTGAGATGGGCAAGACAAATGACTCCTAAAGAGGCACTAAAAGGAAAGGGTTGAGCGGCTTGTGACACTGGAAGGGCCAATAAGAGATGAAGTGAAACAGCAGGTGCAGAGCATAAATGGGCTCTCTTTGGAAGTGTCTATATACCCACACACATACAGACACACGTGTGTGTGCTGCATATGCACATATAAAACAAGGGAGAAAGGACACACAAAGGCTAACAATGGCCATCTCCAAAGAGGCAGACTAGCTGTGAGGCTTGAAATTTACATACTTTTGTTAAAATCTGAATGACTTTATAATACACATATATTACATTCTTAGATTTAAAACATAATGGGAGGATAAACTGATACTGATCAGCATATTACTTTCTATCTCTGTGCAACAGAAACTATGACTAAATTAATAACAGAAAACTCACTTTGGAGAAGTGGCCAGTAAGATGGGGAAGAGGAGCCTGCTGGCGTGGGGGCCTGAAAGAAGCAAAGCCAAGATCAAAGCCAGCCCAGGGGGCACAGCCAAGGCACCCCAGACAGAGGAGAGGTATTCCAGCCCCCATTACAGGCCAGTGTGGTCAGTCCTGCCCACAGTTGTGTCCTCTGGGCCTACCAAATGCTGTTTTAAATTGTGAACTGGTGCCAAGAATAAAAACCTAGTTTTGGGCTTTCCTGACAGCAATGTTTAGCCACACCCAAAAGAAGCCAAGACCAGGCAACCCCATCTGTGCCCCAGTCTCACCCCTGTGCCTTTGGATTTGGGCACTGGGGTCCCGAGACCTCAGGACAAGCACCTAGTCTACTATTCAGACAGTGCAAGCCTGGGGATACCCCACCCTCAAAACCAGGAGCTGAAGGAAGCTGCAGGCAGGCTCCTGGGCCAAATCTGAGGGTGAAGGGAGGTGGGAAGAGGCTGGGCACAGCTGCTGAAGTGACCCTCCAAGGAAAGGTGGTGAGAACCTTCCTTTGGCTGCAGCCAGATATTCAGTAAAGGGCTGACTCAGCAGCCCTGGGTTGTCCAAACCCTGCAGGTTCCAAAAGTTTGGCCCTTGACATGCTCCTAAGAGGTAACCTCTAAGCCCTTGGAATATTCTGCCTGTTAAAGCTGTCTTTGTTTACCTAAGGACTTGGGCCAAACCAGATAGTTCATGCTAACAATGTGAGTTATAGTGGTGACCCTGGGCCACACTGTACCAATCTGACCTCTGGGAGGAGTTGAGATTGAGTAACTAAAGTCAGTATGCTCCATGCTTATGTGACTGACCCTCACTAGAAACCCTGCCCACCAAAGCTCAGGAAAGCATCCCTGATTGCTGCACTGTCATGTATCACTGCTATGAGAATTAAGCAGTGTCCACATGACTACCCTGGGAAAGGACATGTGGAAGCTCATGGCCACTATCTCCCAGACTATGCACCTTTTTCCATTGCTGATTTTAATATGTATCTTTTCACTGTAATCAACTATAATCATGAGTATAACAGCCTTGTTGAATTCTGTGACTCCTTTCAGCAAATCATTAAGACTAAGGGTGGTCTTGGGGACCGCCACACACACCTTGACATTGACAGCCAAGGAAAAAGTTTGAGACATCTGGCTTCTGAACTTCCGGACAGAATCACAGCAATCATCTCTGAGGCCACACAGAGAAAGTAAGGGCCAGACCCTCTACCCTCTCTCACGTGGGGCCACTGGAGGGACCAGCAACAGGACAAGGTCAGGTAAGGGCACGGAGCAAAGGGAGGAGTGTTCACGTACATGTGAACTGTGGCAAACTTGAAACCATGTGATTTCAAGGATGGATGGACAGAACCAGACACACCCCACAAGAATCACATGAGTACCAGGCCTGAGTCCATTCGGTAACCCGTAGGCCGCTGTTCCAACATCCACAATGTCATTGCAAAATCGCCTTTTTTTTTTTTTAAGTTTATTTCTTTTTTTAGTAATCTCTACAGCCAACATGGAGCTCGAACTCATGACCCCGAGATCAAAAGTCACATGCTCTTCCGACTGAGCCAGCCAGGTGCCCTGCACACTCTCTTTAGAGTGTGCATCACCTAAGCATCCATTCAGCAGGAAGCTGAGAACTAGAACTAAAAGACAGACCTCAAAGGAGGAGGCAAACATTGGATGTTGGTCAAGAGACAGCCCGCCTCAAAACACTGGCAGCAAGCTTAGAAAAGAGCACAGTAGTACCACCAAACACCCCACAAAGACTACAGACACATGCCTCCAAAATGCCTCACCTGCACCTCACGTTCATGCCTAGGCGAAAACAGTCATGCATTATCAAGGTCTTCCTTAGCAGTAACTGAATCCAGTCTGCAGCTTTTCCAACATATGCAGAACCAGATTCATCATGTCCCCCTCAGACACGCCAGCACCATCCAGCAGTGGCCTCTCCTCAGGGGTCTGGGCCTCATGCCCTCCTCAGTTTCTAATTGTCTTAATTCCAATCTCTTCCCTTTGTTCCCATAGCCCTAGGAGTAGATACTATTCCTTGCAGTCCTTACTGCCATGACACCTTACAATTCTTTCTATACTTTTCTCCTCCTTCAATAACTGGTTAAATGATTTACATTAAAATTCCCTGTTAGGGGCACCTGGGTGGCTCAGTCATTAAGCATCTGCCTTCGGCTTGGGTCATGATCCCAGAGTCCTGGGATCGAGCCCCGCATCGGGCTCCCTGCTCAGCAGGAAGCCTGCTTCTCCCTCTCCTACTCCCCCTGCTTGTGTTCCTGCTCTATCTCTCTCTCTCTGTCAAATAAATAAATAAATAAAATCTTTAAAAAAAAATAAAATAAAAAAATTCCCTCTGTTAAAACAAATGGTGTGTTAAGGGGCACCTGGATGGCTCAGTCGTTAAGTATCTGCCTTTGGCTCAGGTCATGATCCCAGGGTCCTGGGATCGAGCCCCGCATCGGGCTCCCTGCTCCGCGGGAAGCCTGCTTCTCCCTCTCCCGTTCCCCCTGCTTGTGTTCCCTCTCTCGCTGTCGCTCTCTCTGTCAAATAAATAAATAAAATCTTTAAAAAAAAAAAAAAATTCCCTCCATTAAAACAAGTGGTATGTTACCATTCCTGAAAAGGTCAAACAGCCTCACCGTATGACCCAGCAATTCCACTGCTAGGTAAATAAATTAAAATCTTTGTGTCTCTGTGGGTTTGCTTATTCTGGACATTTCATTAAAGAGAATCATGCAGTATGTGGCTTTTTATGACTTGCTTCTTTCACGAGTGTCATGTTTTCAGTGTTCACCTATGTTGTGGTACGTAATTATCTCTTTTTTATGGCTGCCAGGGCGTTAGGAGGAGAAGAACGGAGAGTGACTCCGAATGGGCACAGAGTTTCTTTGATGTTTAAGTTATGTTATTAGGCAACAGTGATGGTTGTACAATCCTGTAAATATACTATACTAAACCCAGGGACTGTATATTTTTTTGGTATGTAAACTATAACTTAGTAAAGCTGGTTTTGTTTTTAATCGCTATGGTTTCTACTTCTTGATACAGAGAACCAAGAAAGCAGAAGGCACTGCATAGGTATGTGTGAGCAAACACATGAACAAATGCCAGGATGAATGATGGCATCCTAACCAACCATCTCTCCTTCCCATTTCATGGTTATCCCCTCCTCACGGGCACATAGGCACACATGTGGCCTAAGGTGAAGATGTCACATGGCAGGAAATGCAAGCCATCCCTGGCCAGGCCAACCTCTGTGCTCACCTCCTTGTGCCCCCACCCCCTCCAGAGAAAGGAGGACACCCTAATCGTGACTGGTGGTCTCACTATCCAAGTCTCCAAACAGACTAAGCTCCAGTAGGGCAGAAACCTTGCTTGTTCCTTTCCCTGCTTGACTTATATGGCCTGGAACACGGCATGCATTCAGTGATCTTGTGAGAAAGTAAAAAAGGAAGAGAAAGGAGGCCCAGCACACCCTGAGAGGGTGAAATGTCATGCCGATGTCGAGCTCACATCTCTGGGGAGCTCACAGGCTAGAAAATGCTCCGAACATGGTCCAGCTTCTGAGTCTTATTCCCAGCAATGAGAACACTGGGCCACGGTCATGGGTTGTGTCCCCTTCTGCATTCCCCAGCCCCCAGGAATCCCAACCAGCCCCTGGGCCCCTGTGGCTCACCAGTCTCCTGCATCATCTGAGCAAGGTCCTCCACCAGCACCACAGCCTCCTCACCACTCTCAGGGCACTGGGACTCCACCCAGACCAGGGTGTCAGGTGGCAACACACCCAGGAACTGCTCCAGCACTAACAGGTCCATCATCTGCTCCTTGGGGTGTGCTTCGGGCCTCAGCCACTGGCTGCACAGCTCTTGTAGCCTGGCTAGGGCCTCTTGGGGCCCTGCTGCCTCTTCATAGTGGAAGCTGCAGAAGCGCTGCCGGGGGTCCCTACAGAGTCTGGGCAGCAGGGTTGAGGGCTGAGGATTGGAGAGGGGTTCAGGATCCCATGGGGCAGCCTCATCTTCCTCCATCCTGATGATCACGAACTCTTCCTGACTGAGGGGTGCTGGGTCGGCTGCCATGGCAATACCTTGGGAAGTTGGCCTCCCCTGCACTCACTCAGGCCACACACTGTCTTCCTGGGACAAATGCCCATCCAGTCAGGACCACTGATCATGCACGCCCCTCCAGTCACCCACATCCTCAAGGCCACTTGCTGCTGGGGAAACTGTCCCCAAGTCTGGCCGGCTGGCAACCTGGTAGGGGATACCTCCAGCCTCAACCTCCCCATCTGTGCCCTCAAGAGAACAGCTGGCACTGGGAATCTGGTTAAGAGAAGAGTGAACCCACCCCTGCGGAACTTTACAATAGCTCATGCCAGACTGGATAAAGGTGGGAGAGTTTTCCTGAGGACAGGGGGCACAGACATGCCATGTTTCAGTGAACTGAGAGAATCCCACCAGCAGTCAAGCAGAAGTGCAGGCGGGAACTAGCAGAGAGGGTCAGTGCCCAGGGAGGGTCTGAACAAGTGAAGGGTGCAATCAGCCAGGCACCAGGAAGAGTGATGTGGGGGACAGACTGGAAGGGCAAGATGGAAGCTAGGGACAGCATGGGCCAGGCGCAGGGAGAGCGATAGCTGACTCACACTGGAAGGCCTTCCTTCCCCCATGGCAGACTCCTATGGAGCCTGAGAGGCTCAGCTCACACCAATTAGCCAAGATCAAAAAATGACAAGGAAAGATGTCCACTCTACAATGTTAAACAAGAAAGTAATCTGTGGCCCTCCTCACGCAACATGATCCCACTGATGTTAACATTTGAAAACAAACCTCTGCGGTGTTATGTGTGTGTGAGTACACGCAGGAGCTACCGTTATAAATGTTCAGAAACGGGTCCTGAAAAACAAACTCCCAGTGGGCGAAATCTGGGAGAAATAACTGGAGGAGGACATCCGCTTTTTCTTTTCTAAATCTCTACATACTGTCTGCTTTTTTTTGGGGGGGGGGGCAACGGCTATTTGTTACCATTGCAACTTTAAAAGAGAATAAAGGCCGTTTTCACTGCCAGCGCATGTTTTTAAAAGGGTTGGTCAGGGTTCCCCAGACCGGGGCAGCTCCATGCCCCACACACACCCAACCACCAGGCTCCTGACTGCCAGGTGCCCTGAGGAGGTGATGGCTACGGGAGAGAACATTCTGGGCCGCGGGATCAGCTCAGGCCAGAGCCACGTGGCCAGGGCAATGCTGCAGAGCCTTCGGCCACGTAAGGGTCTGGATTTTAACCCCCGAGGGCGGAGAGCGCCCTCCCGGAGCACTCTAAGGACGGACGCACGTGGAGTGGGAGCAAAGGGGGAACGCAAGCCTGGGTTGTGGAAATGCAGACACGCCCGAGAGGAAGTGAGAACAGTTTTGAAGGAGCCCGGTGGGTCTGCATCTGAAAGGGAACCAGTGGAGGGAAGCCCAGGAAACTGGGCTCAGGAGGGTAACAGGGCCCATCCGCAGGAAGAACCCGCAGCAGCGGTGAGAGCCCAGCTCAGCCCAGAACCACTTCCGGGTCAGGACGCGCCCGCGCAAGACTGGGTATCCCAGAGGCCCCTGAGCCGCCCTTCCTCCAGGACGAACGGGGCTCCCAGGGAAACGGGCGGTGCTTCTCTGCGCCAAGTCCCCTGCCGTCCTCCGCCGGGCTGCACACCCTACCCCAGGCCTTTCCGCCGCTTCTGGCTGCACTGCGCCCGACTCACCACCCCCGGCAGCCACACAGCCCAGCTCCACCGCGCAGGGACCGCGACCAACCACCCTGGCGAGGAGAACGGGGAGCTTCCGGCCCCTCCACGGACTGCTTCCGGCGCCCGTGCCCTTGCCCTCGCGCGTGACCCCCGCCCCGCTCGACATCCCACGCAAACACCGCGGGAGGTGAGGGAGGCCGGAGTCGGTTGCTTCGGCGTCGAAGACAGGCTGTTGGTGAGGTTCTCTGGCAAATGCAGTCCCCAGCGCGTCCGAGAATCAGCCTGTGGAGCTGCAGGAGACACCGGGCTTCCCTGACCCACCACCAGGGCCACCCTAAAATGCTCAGGGGCCTGGGAAAGCTTGCTGGTTGAACGAATCCAGGGCTCCCCGCTGCGCGCTTACTGATGGCCGGGCGCCTGAAGAAACAAGCCCTGGAGCCAGACGGTCCGGTCACAATGCCTGCATGACCCAACTACTCCTTCCACCCGGTCAGCTTTGGCCTCATAGACTCCCACCTGGTCACCGGCCTGCTTCAGCGGCTGTACGGCACTCAGCCTCCCCCGAGGATACCCCTTCCTCCTGGGCCTTAGGCTTTCACCAACCACCCCACCACACTGGGCTGCCTCTGTCAAACCCCTCGGTACCGTGTGGCATTTTGAAATGGGGGTTTCCTGTCAGCAAGGTCCCTGAAGCCTGAGACACCACTTCCCCAGAAAGCCTATCAGGCCTGGTCCTCTGTGCCTGGCTAGGTGGGGGTTCCTCCTGAGTCACCTGTCATAGCCTTGTCACAGAGAACAGAACAACCTCTGGACTGGCAGCTCCTGAAGTCAGTCTCACTCACCCTGGTCTCCTCAACAGCTGGCTCATAAAATGGGCGATTAATCCAGTCTGTCACCAGAATCCTAAGAAAAGCTTCCCTTTTCTGTCATCCCTCTTACCATTCTCCCCAGGAAAGCAAGCACGGGGCCTCATCTGACCTTTCTCCCAGTAAGGCTGGCCCTTCAAGCCCCTCCCTGGCCCCCGGCCCCTGTGATATGTTGACAGCAAGCCCATCAATGCAGACGGAAGTAGCACGCATCCTTCCTCCCACCTTTATTTCTTGGTATGCGTGTCTGTTTGTGTGTGTGCACACACCTGTGTCGAAAGGAGTCCACAAGCCCAGACATCCCTGTCCCACCACCTGTGGCTCATCCAGCTGGAGCACAAGAACACCTTCCCTTGCTGACTATCTGTGTTTTGGTGACCCAAGAGGTGTTTCTGCAGTCAGGTGGACACCCCATGATGCCTGTTGTTACAGTCTGGGGGACAGGAAAACAAACTGGAATTAGGGGAGATAATAAGACTGGGGGGTGGGGGTCTCCACCAGAATCAGAGCTTTGGGTCTAACTCAGGGAGAGGCTGGGCTGTAGCCAATGCACTGGGAGTTAACCCTGAGGTGATCACAGCTCTTAGGAGTGGATGGTATTTTCCAAAGAGCACCAGAACTGGGAGACCATCACAGCCACAAAAGGCTCAACCTCAAAGGCTAGAGGGAAGCCAAGACAACGACAGCACAGAAACTCAGGGAAGAAAACATCTCCAGATGAAGGAAGTGAACCCTGGTATCAAAATCCACAGTGAATCAAAGTGCTCAGGCACAGGAAAGGTAACAGAGACCCAGATCAACAGAGGCCATGGAAGCGGGAAGAGGTGAGGATGGCATGGAGAGTGACAAAGGACATGCCGAGAGCAGAAAACCCTCATCTAAAGTTGGCAAGGAAGGGTCACAATGGTGCAGGGAGTAAGAGGTCAGGTTTGGAAAATGGGAGAGGTGGGTCTCAGTGCTGGCCCCTCACCACAAGAAAAGCTGCCCTGGCAGGCTGTGCTGGGCAACTACCATACTACAGGATGTGTCCCTGTCATGGGTGGGCACTCCTGGGCCCTGCAGTTCATCTGCCAGTCAGAGAACACTACCCTTCTGTTCCCCAAGCCCGAGCTGTGTGTCACTATACAAAGACCACAGAGCATGAGATAGGAGAACTCTAGGGGAGAAGTAGCAGTATCTGACCTCCAGAAACAAAACATCATTAGAGAGAGATCATGTGAGGTCAAGCCCAACCCCAAATCATACAAGACAGCCAGAGGTCTGACCTTTATGACCTGTGCCCTTAGCCACATCCCCACCCTCTATGGGCCCCACTTGGGGCAAGGGCAGGTTTCCTGCCAAAGCCCTTGTTGCCACTGCCATGGGGCCCCCTAAGGATGCAGCTGCCCGGGCCTGTCGCCTCCTTTCCCGGTGCAGCTCCCGGAGGCGGGCAAGGGCACAGTGGACACCCCGGGACACCCGTAGGCTGCGCTCCCGGTTTGGATCATTCTCCATGAGGACCCGTAAACCAGCAGCAAAGTGAGACAGGGCCTGGGCCAGGTGCTCGGTGCTCAGAGCACCCACATCAGCTTCCTCGGTCCCCGCACCCACCATAGCCTCTGTGAAATCTGGCTCTGGTTTTCTGGAGACCGAGACTTTCCCTGCCTTCCAGGGCAACCCAGAGCCGCTGATGTCCCCATCTTCTGCATCCTGGGGGCTGCCGTGGGGTGGGGGCTCCCCATGGGCCTGCAGGAGGCTGGCGACATCGGCCTCCGCTGCATCTCCAAGGCCCACATGGCTGGCTAGCGTGACAATGCTGCGACGGAGCTGAGGCACGGTGTCAGGCTCGGGGGTGCCAGAGGGGACACACTCGGGCCAGAGCTTCCTCCAGGCACTATTCATGGTGGCAGGCTGCAGCTCTGCCCAGGCTTCGGCTATATTGTCCACAGCAGTCACAACAGTGTAGCTGCGCCAGAATTCCCGCACAGAGGGCCGGTCTTCCCCAGCTGTCTCCTGGACCAGCTGGCTGAGCGTGCGGCGCAGGTAATGGGCCTTGAATGTGGCAATGACACCCTGGTTCATAGGCTGGATCAGGGCCGATGTGTTCTTGGGCAGGAACTCAACTCGCACGTGGGCTGAGAGGCCACCCAGATGAGCAGGGTGGCAGGGCGCGCCATCCAAGAGCAACAGGGCTCGGTGTGGGAGGCCGTGGCTGGCACAGTAGCTCTCCACGGCAGGGCAGAAGCAGCCAGTAAACCACTCCTGGAAGATGCTGGGTGTCAGCCAGTCATTGCGGTTAGAGCGCCAGACCACAGGAAGGCTGGCCTTGGAGCAGCCCTTGAGGGCACGCGGGTTCTCTGAGGGGTACACCAGCAGCGGCTTCAGTTTGAAATCACCAGCTGCATTGCCACCAAGCAGCAGAGTCAGGTGGTCCTTGGAGGCCTTGAGGCCAGGCCTGGCTGCCCCTTCCAGGGCCAGCAGCATGCGCTCCGGGAGCCGCTTCCAGAACAGGCCCGTCTCGTCCACATTGAAGACCTGGCATGGTGAGTAGCAGCCCTCCTCCAGGATGGTGCGCAGCACTGGGGGATAGTGGGCAGCAGCCTGGGTGTCAGCCACAGATGGCTCATCTGTCAAAAGCACATTGTGGCGAGCCTTGAATCGGGCAAACCAGCCATTACTGGCCCCAAAGGTCTCAGCCTGAGTGCCATTACCCTGCTCATGCTGCAGCTGCACAAAGAGCCGCCGTGCCTTGTCCTGGATGAGCAGTGTGCTGATGGGCAGGTTCTGCCGCTTTTGCTCCTCAATCCATAGGCTCAGCAAGCGTTCCATATGGCCCATCACCACACCCCGGCAGCGGGTCAGCTGCGTGGCGCTGACAGGGGTGGCTGCCTGAGAATTGGCCCGGATCTTGTCCTTGTTGACACGGATGGAAGCGACGGTAGAGGTGGCCAGCCCCAGGGCCCGGGCAATCTGAGTCAGCTTCTCACCTTCCTCAAACCTCCGGAGCACCTCTAACTTCACATGGAGGGTGATGGACTTTCGGTCCCGCTTGGCACTGTGGCGGAGGCCAATCCCACCAAGGGGTGCCTTCCCCGACATTGGCAGCCGGGGAGTTGTCTTCATTCCGCCTCCCTGAGCCACGCACCTTGATGAGGTCTCTCCCCAGGGCCTATCCACAGTAGCTACCAATGTGCCCACAATGGCAGCCTCTTGGCCTCTCCTGCCATACCTGCCTCTGCCTGTAAGATAAGGACACATGGGCATTAATGTGTAAGTACATGGAAGTCCCGACCACCAGCTGGCCTTTCCATGCTCTGACACAGAGCACCCAGCCCTGCTGACCACTGCCTCAGAGGCATGCCCAGCCCCTTCTTTCCCTACTGCTAAAAACACTGCACACACACTTCCAAGCATTCTTTGCACCTAGAGGAGCATGTCACTTAGTTTTAGCTTATGAGATCAAGACAAGTCTGCTAGGAGACTTTGCTCTCTTCCCCCAGCAAACCTCTTGTAACCACGAGACAGTCTAGAAACCACCTCCCACACACTGATGAGCAAATGAGCTACACATTTCCATGCTTCCCACCCAAAGACATCAAACATCAGTGTTTGTTGCTCCTAAAGACATCCACATCCTAATCCCTATTAATAAATTACCTTATATGGCAAAAGGTGTGCTGGCACCCGCATGCCCTCAAGGGCTGCTCCAAGGCCAGCCTTCCTTTAATCACACTGTAGGTGTGATTAAGTTAATAATCTTGAGATAGGGAAATTATCCTGGCTTATTCAAATGGGCCCTACATGTAATCTGAGGGGTCCTTGCAAGAGGAGGCAAAAGATTTCACTCAGAAGGCGGCAATGTGACCACTAGAGCCTAGAGCCTCCAGAAGGAACCAGCCCGGCTGATACCTTGATTTTAGCCCACTGAGACCCATCTCAGATTTCTGACCTCCAAAACAATACATTTGTGTTATTTTAAACCACTCATTTTTCAGTAGTACGTTACAGCAGTCATAGGAAACTAACGCAGGAGGAAACCAACCTAATTTGTGCCACCCCATAGAGCACCTGGGAATAGAGGAGGAAGGTGGTTCTCCATACCGCAGCCACAAAGATTCAGTAAGCACTAAGATCCTGTTCCCCCCTCTCTGCTCAGAGTTTTCCCAGCTCTGAGTAAAAGCCACCATCCTCACCAGATTCGTCAAGGACTTCAAAGCCTCCTCCTTTACTTTGCTCACTCCTGCCCACATCCTTGGGGCAGACTAAGGGTGCTCCTGTTTCCTTCAGCCCAGGGCCCAGGCTCTTCCCTGTTATCTGCATGGCTCGCTCCTTCTCCTACAGATCTCTGCTCAAATGTAACCTAATCAAAAAGGCCCGCCCCACCTACATTTTATTATGCATCTGTCACATGCTGCCTGAGGGCAGGAGCTGTGTCTGCAGAGCTCTCTCTTGTGTCCCCAGCCCTGGGAATAGTGCATCCAGCTTGCTGATGGAATTATTAAATGAAGTACAGCGGTGGGAGGCAGGGTTCTCACCTTGTCCCTATCGCATTACGAACCATGTGAAAGTAGCACCTGATCAACAGTAAAAAAAAAAAAAAAATTGAAGGAGTGCCTGTGAAAGCATGGACAAATGAGTGAAGGTCCGTTTTTGCAGCGGCTATGGCACCTATCGGTATCGCATCAATACCTTCAAGGATTCATGGGCTGCACATGCTTGAAACAAGGTGGCACAGGACCCTCGAGCCTGGAGGCAGTGAAAGGTGGGAGGGCATGGGAAAGGTTCCTCTTGCCTGGAAGCCGTCCCCGAATTCTGAACCCCTCACGCGCCATTGTTCTTTCTCCAACATTCACGCCTCCCTCTGCTCACCCACAATTTTAAATGAATTCACCCATGTGTTCATTCACTCATTCCCTCCCTCCCTCCCACTCTCGTGAGAAAGTCTCCAAGCGCGCCGCCGGGGAGGCTCGCCGCCCAGTGTCTGGGTGGGAGACAGGGTTCGTCCCCGTGAGACTACAATTCCCAGGCAGCCGCGGGGCCGCCGGAAGCTCCGATTGACCCACCCGCGCTCGTCCCGGACTGAGCGCGCAGCGGCCCCTGTCCGTTCCCTTCCCGAGAAACGGCGCCCCAGCCCCAGCCCCAGCCACCGGAGCCGGGGCCCCCGCGCGGCCGCCCGCCCTCACCTCCGGACCGCGACGCGGGCCGGCTGCTTCAGCTCTTCCCCACCTCCTGCCTTACACCGCCCTTTTCCGGAGGCGGCCGAGCTCAGCCTCCATGTTCCCGGCGGAGGCGGAAGATTGCCGGCGACTGCCGAGATTGGCGGAGTCCGCGTGGGGCCCGCCCCCGACGGCGCTCTAAACCCTGCGCCGGGCGCTCCCAAGCCCGCCGGGAAATGTAGTTCGGCGTCGAGGACGCAGCGCATAGAGGCTAGCCGGAGGCGCTGGAGGCTGCCTCTGCCCAAAGCGGGCTTTCTGCTTCCTTTCTCTCGAATTTTCCCCGCCGCTGAGTTTCTGTGTCCTTACTTCATCCTCCCTATCTCCTTCCAATTCTGGCTCTGTTTTCTCTTTCTCTCGGTTTGTCCCCCATCCTGGAGAATTAATTCCGCTGAGACTGTCAAGTGTTTTTTTAAAGGTTAAAAATAAACTCAGTGAGGGGCACCTGGGTGGCTCAGTAGTTAAGCGTCTGCCTTCGGCTCTGGTCATGATCCCAGCCTGCTTCCCCCTCTCCCACTCCCCCTGCTTGTGTTCCCTCTTTCGCTGTGTCTCTGTCAAATAAATAAATAAATAAAATCTTTTAAAAATAAATAAATAAATAAACTCAATGAGTGCGTGTCAAAGAGCTATTTACCTCATGGAGGGAACTAGCAGCAGGATGACATAGGTAGTTCCAGGAAGATGAGGAAGAAGGAACAGAAAGGGTGAAAGAAATGAGGAACACTGAAATAAAAGCCCAAAGTCGAATGAGTGCCCTACAGGGCAGCGGCCCCGGGTGTCTCAGTTCCTGCTCAGTGTCCTAGGGGTGATACAACTCTAACCCCAAGCATTTGCAGCCTGGATTCTGATCGAAAGGTAGTTCCGAGACTACTTGGTATACAATGCTAGGAAATGCAGAGAGGGCCCCCAACCATCTTTTTTCGTCCTATTGTCAAATTTTGGATACGTTTTCCTAACAAATCTACCTCCAACTGTCTCTCTTCTTGCTGTCACCCTTCTCTAGGTCTTTGAAAACTCTCCCTCCATCCATCTTTGGTGTATCTCAAAGTTCTGTCCCTTTCTCTCCCTTTGCCTCTGTATGCCTGTATTCCTTGTCTGTATCTTGTCTTTGTGAACCTCTTCTTCCTCTCCCTCTGTCTCTCCTTTCATACCCATCCCTTCCTGATCTCCCTCCCCCTTGCTAACTTTTCTGACACTCCTGTCTACCCGGGCCTGACTCTCTGATCCTCTGGCTTCTTATCACATTCTCTAAGTCTCTGAGAGTGGAAATCCCTCCCTGATGACTTTCTTTCCTATCGGTGTCTCGGTCTCTGAATCTGTTCTATTACGTTCACCGTCTCTCCTCAAATCTCTCTGCCCCTGAGTAGGCCCCCACAGGCTCTGGGCCTCTCCCTGCCCCTGTCTTTGTGTCTGTCTCTCCTCACTGTCTCGCTCGACTTCCCTGCCCCTGTCGGCTTCCCAAGCCCTACCCCACCTTCCCCATCGCCTCTCAGATGCCCACCAGGTCCCCGGGGTTGCGCTGGAGACCGTCGGGTCGGCCCCACAGGTTACCATGGAGACTCCCAGGCCCGCCTACCGCTCACGAACACAAAGGAACGTCGCGCGGTTCTAGCGCACACGGAGGGCCCAGCCGACTACATTTCCCAGAAAGCACTGGGCCGGGCCTCTTTGCAATTTGCAGTCCGGGCGGGCAGTGGAGGAGTGCCCCCTTTTTCTGCAAAAGGTTGCCATGGAGACATGGGCTGACGGCGTCCTAGCGAGAGCGGTGATTGGTGCAGAACCCTGCTAATCCCTGGAAGGCCCGTCAAGAATTGAGGCAAACGTGGTGGGGGGCATGCGCGGTTGGGAAGGCAGTCCTGCTGTCCGTGGCCCCCTGAGAAGCTTGCGCACGTCGACGGGGCACGGACGCCTGGATCCGAGGCGGGGAGCGCGGGAAGAGGCGGCCGGGCGTGTGATCTGATCGTTGCGAACAACGCTACCCCGGGGAACGGGAGGATGGGGGGAAAAGGAGGAGAGGGTGGGGGAAGGGCTAGGAGGCACTCGGGCTGATGCGTGGAGCATTCTGGGAGACATAGTCCGGCCGGGGAGGGGGAAGTCGGCGAGTGCGCATGCTTAGGAGCGCGGAGCGGCCGGCTGAGCGTGGAGGTGAGGGCGGGGACCTCTCAACGAGGAAGGCTTGGGGGGGACCGGGGCGGCGGCCGCGGGCTCTTGGATTCCCGCTACCCGGCGGGACCCGGAGCGCAGAGCAGGGACCTAGCACTCCTTCTCGGCGAGCCGGGCGCTGTCGCACGATGCTCTTCAATCACTGTGCATTGCCACAGCGACAAGGTCTAGGAGCCCCGCCCCCCGGTTGCCATAGCGGCACTAAACCCGCCGGGGGAGCGGGGCCGGGGGGGGGGGGCGTCTCTCGAAAGTGGAAGTTGCTCTTCAAGATTTCTGGTAAATGTAGTTCAGGAAGCTTCGCAGTGGCTGGCTGGCTTAAAAATGGTCCAACTTTCTCCCAGGGTTGCAGGTTGGCCTGGAACCTTGAGGAACGGAAGTTTGACCCACGGGATCCGGCGGCCCTGGAAATCGAATCTACTCACTTAATAAACTCAGATTTCTTCACAAAGCCCGCACATTATTCCCAGCTGCAAAGGGAGCAGCAATGGCGGGGGAAGGGGGGCATCCCCTCTTACGGGGGACGGTAAAGATGGGGAAACTGAGGTTCACAGAAACTCGCCAGGGTTACGTAGCAAATAGGCAAGATCAGAATCTCCGACCTTGCTTGCAGGCGCCTGGTCCAGTTGTCTTGGGGCCTTTGTGGGCCCCCTGGAAGCTCCCATCACCTCCTAACCCTGCCTAAATCAGGAAGCTGAAGAGATGGTGGGGCCTTACATGGTGTGATAAGTTGGGCCTGTTCAGAGGATGGGGCTGAATGGCGGGGGAGAGGGGGATGCTGCCTGGAGGCGTGGCCACAGAGTTGACCTTGCCCTTCTGTGGGGGTGGGGAGCAGGTGGAGGGAGGCTGCCCGGTGGAACGAAGCTGAGAGACTTGATGGGAGAGTGGGTGGTGCAATGATGGGCTGGTGTTCCGAGGCGGGAGGGGGGCCTGTAGTGGTGCTTATGCCTACGTGGTAAATATTGCAAATGTCATTTACCTGGCAGTGGGAGAGCCGCAGGGCAGGGATGGGGTGGTGCATGTAGAAGAGCAGGATTTAAGGGAGGAGTGCCTTCTATGCCTAAGAAGCACCCTGTGTTTGGAACAGGGGAATGCCAGAGACTGTGTGTAGGTCCCAGCTAGAGACCAGAGACACAGGTGCCTGGCATGTGACCACCACTCTGTGCCTCAGTTTTCTTATCTGCCTTCTACTCAGTGGAGGTCTGAAGATGGAACAACGAAGCATACAGTAGACGCTCAAAAAAGCATTTGCTGCCACTGTTTGTCCTCGCAGTAGCCTCATCCTATTCCTCTCCTAGGGGAAGACATTATCCTCGGAGCCCCCGCCCAGTCTTTCCAATGAGGCCTGCAGCACTAGGCTCCCCAGGTCACATGTCCCTGGAAGATGAGGGACCTGTCATGGTGAAGCTGGAGGACTCTGAGGAGGAGGGTGAGGCCGCCCCGTGGGATCCCGGCCCAGAGGCTGCACGCCAGCGTTTTCGACACTTCCACTATGAGGAGGAAGAGGGTCCCCGTGAGGCCCTGGCCCGGCTCCGGGAGCTGTGTCGCCAGTGGCTGCGGCCCGAGGCGCACTCCAAGGAGCAGATGCTGGAGCTCCTGGTGCTGGAGCAGTTCCTGTGCGCACTGCCCCCTGAGATCCAGGCCCGTGTGGAGGGACAGCGGCCAGGCAGCCCTGAGGAGGCCGCTGCCCTGGTCGAGGGGCTGCGCCAGGAGCCAGGAGGCCCCCGCAGATGGGTGAGTCAGTGGCCCTGAGCCAGGATCCAGGCTGGAACAGTATCCAGCTCTGCCTCACCCTGGAGAGTGCCATGCTTGACCAGACACCTGTTCCTTGTGGTTTGGAAGTGGTCACTTGCAGCAGACCTTGTGTGAGAGTAGCCAAGCTTCCAGGGCCAGCTTCACTGGCCCATCCCTGCATCACGTGGAGTCATGGACGCGGGAAGGGATGCAGGGTGGAGAGAGAGGGAGACCACTGGGCATTCGTGGGTGTAAGCAGCAGGAGAGCAAATGCAGGTGGTCCCTTCACTCCTGACTCAGTGCTGGGGGGATGTGGGTCCATGGAGAACCTCGTGGGTCAGGACCTGGGGTCCTGTGATGGGGAAGATGCCCATGAACCCCCTGCTTGTACCCAGCCGAACTCTCTGCATGGGTCCCTGATGGAGGGGGGGCGCCTCCCCAGGTCACAGTCCAAGTGCAGGGTCAGGAGGTGCTATCAGAGAAGATGGAGCCCTCCAACTTCCAGCCCCTCCTTCAAACCAAGCCTCAGACTCCAGAATGTGGGCCTAGGACACCATCTGAAGCCACACAAGAGTCACCACTGGGCCTTCGGGTGAAAGAGGAGCCCACGGTTACAGAGGACCCAGGTGAGGGCGGCCAAGGCATGCATGGCCCAAAGCCTGATTGGGTAGACCAGAGGAGTCTGGCCTCAACAGCCTGAAGGTCACCTGCTGGATGGAACTATTCATGTGCACTGGTGTGCCCCCCTCCCCCCCCTCCCGGCACTCCATCCTGCCTAGCCAGTGGCCATCACTGTTCCTCACATGCCAAGTCTGTCACAGCTGTGTTTCTGTGCTCTCCCCCGGCATGGCGCAGGCTGTTGGGGTTTCGAGGTGGGGAGGCATGTGGGGTTCGCTCCCCAAGAAGATCCATTGAGAGACGATAGCTGGTCTCTGGGGAGCAGGCAGCAGGCTTGAATATGGGTAGGTGTGGCTGAGGGAGGACCCCAGGGTGCTGGGAGGCATGCCCCTCCCTATTTTACTCCTTCCAGGCAGATGCCAGCGCTGGCCACCCACACTCTGCATCATTCCTGTGTGGACCCTGGTGCAGTGCTCCTCTCTACCCTCACTGGCCTTCCTGCCCAGGGCTCATGCAGGGGGGCAGGGCACAGACCTGAGTCTGTCTCATCCTGCTACAGCTCCTCCTATGGCCTTCCAGGGGGTTCTGCCTTACTCCAGCCCCAAGCGTGGATTCCAGCATCTGGCATATCACTGAGGAGGGCAGTGGGGTGGGAACACCCTTGGGCCACCTGACCCCAACCTTCCTCTACAGAGCTTCTGGATTCTGGGCCTGCAGCCAACCCCCAAGAAGCCACTTCCACTCTCCTGCCTGAAGAGGCCCAGGTGAGCCCCGTACAAGCCATCCTCCCTGTGTGGGGAGCCTCAGTGGGTGGGGGTCGGGTAGGTCCCTCTCTGAGCCTAGCTGGGCATAGACGAGCAGCGACCACTGTGGTTTCAGGACTGTGAGATAGGGCTGGACCAGGCCTCTCCCCACAGTGAGACTGTGCTTGAAGGGCCTTCATGGAGGGAGCATCCTGGGGCCCTGTGGCAGGAGGAAGCTGGGGGCATCTTCCCTCCAGGTGAGTGAGACCGGGCATGGTGGGGCTGGGCCCTCTGCATGGGCAGCACCACATTCACCTAACCCACTCCTGGCCCTGCCCTCTCACTCCAGCATCTCCAAGCTCCTCCATTCTGTGGACTGTTTCTTGCAACATATAACCTTCTGTGCTCTCCCCTGGCATGGAGTAGGCTGTTGGGGTTTTCCTCAAGCCCTCTGCTGACTTCAGGCTCCCTCCAGGTGCTGCTCCCCACCACAGTAAAACCTGAGAACAGGGCCTGTATTCCCCAGACCCCCATCCTCTCCCAGCCCTAGCATTCCTGGAAGGTCCATAGATTCTGGGTTTGCCCTACTGATTGGGTAGCAGGGGAGGGAGGGTCTGGATCTGGCAAGGACCTCCAGTTAGCAGACAGTGGGTGGGCAGGAGGGACCTGGATCAAGCAGGACAGAAGAGGAAGCCAATGGCCCCCTGCTGTCCACCTCAGCTATACTGCTCTCAGTCTGCCATCGTCCAGTGTCTCTGCCTCTTCTTCCTTGTTCCCTGGACCCCTCCTCTTTCTTGGTTTACTCCCTTGCTCTAGTGGACCTTCCTGGGAACTCTGGTATGGGAGATAAAAAGTTCTGAGGTGCTACATCTCTAAAACACACTTACCTAACATTCTATATTAGGCTACTTGGGCTGCATGAAGAATTCTTGTTACTAATTCAGTTTCAAAGCTTTTTCATCATCATTGTTGGTAAGCCTTTTCAGTTTGAAATTCATACCTCTCATTTTTGGGAAACTGGCTTGAATTGTTTCTCTGATTTCCTTTCCCTCCATTGTTTTGTTCCCTTGTTTCTGGAATGCGTATTACTTGGCTGTTGGCTATATTGCTTCCTCAGTATGGTCTCTTAACCTCAACCCAGCCTTTTGCCAGGATGGGGAAAAGAGATCCAGGAATCAGAGCTACAGCAGTGCCCACTATTTGCTCAGAATTCTGTGCAGACAGAGCCCAGGGCTGGTCCATGCAGTAGTTCTGAACAGCCTCCCCAGCGTGCTTCGTGGCCCTGCCCCTTCACCTCCATGGCCAGAGCTACCTGGTACCTCTAACTCCCAAACTTTTCTTCGAGTCTTCTTTGGGGTCAGAGTGATTTTTTTTTTTCTTCCATTTTCCTCACTGCTGGCTTAGTATTCACTTTCTACAGTCTGCTACACAGTTACTCTTTGCCCCTCAGCTTTCCAGAATAGAAAATGTCAGAGGTTTGTTTGTTTCCTTTCCTCTTCTTTAACCTTTGTGGATTTTATGCCCCAAGAAACAAAAACTTTGTTGTTGTTTTTACTGTTGTTTCAGGATGGGACTAACTTAAATAGATACCATTATTAGCCAGAAGTCCCTATTCGCTATGTTTTTTGTCAATAAGGATTCTAAGTCTTTCTTTTTTCATAATGTCCTTGTTTCATGGATGCTGATCCGTCCTTTGAGGATTTGGACATACTTTAGTGTCCTTTCCAAACTGGTTAGCTAGTTTGGTTTCTTCAGGTGTGAATTCTCCCAACTGCTTGCACTGTTGACAGTCTGCCCTTCATAGCTGTAGGACCTTCCTGTTTGTCCCCACATGAGACAAGCATCCTGGTGGGTGAGAGGCTGCCACAGGATCCATCATAACCCTGAAGTGGAAGGATCATCTGGGCCCCAGGATGTTCAGTGAAGGTACTTCTGGAACCCAGCCAAAAGCAAGCAGCTTATTCCTGGCCAGGTCTGTGGGAGGACTGCACTAACCTAGCCCATGTCCTCAACCCCGAGCTTCATGACAGAGCCTGGCTTTAATCCCCAGGTCTAAAGCCCCAGGGGCTTTAGAGCTCACTGCACAGGCTCTGGATTCCTGAACCTCACCAACTGTCCTTTCTTCCTTTGGAGTTGCCCAAAATATTTTTAAATTTTTTCTCAGGTTCTGTTGTCGTTTCTGCATGTTGGAGTTGAGGGAGTAGGATCTGGCACATCCCCCATCTGCTGTTTTAGTCTTCAGCTGGCTGGCCAGGCTCGGCCTTGTGCTTTGTGGCCGACCACTGCCTCCAATTTGGACCTGCTTCTCTCTCAGTTCACAACCCCACAGTCTTTCAGCTTTCTCCATCCACACTGGCGGCACCACCTCAGACTCCTTGGCGGGTTCCTTCTTTGCAGCCCTGTTCTCTCCGTTGACAACCGCGGCTCCCAGCTTCAAACACTCATTCCCTTCAGTTACCTTGGTCTCTCCATTAAGGATGCCTGGCTGCTCTCCTCACCCCTCAACCAACCATCTCTGCAGCCACTGTCTTCATCATAATATTGTGAATAGCTAATGCATTCACATGTTAGAAAATTCAAAAGGCACGAGGAAGTATACAGTATAATGCCCTTCTCTTGCCTGTGTTACGCAGTCTTGTTCCCCAACAGCCAACATTACCATCTTCTTATGCATCCTTCCAAAAAGATTTTGTGCATAAAAGAGCAAACACAAATTCAAATACATACCTTTTTCCCCTTTAAAACACACGTGAAGGTCTAATCACCATGTTTCACACCTGACATTTTTTGTGCATCTTCCCACTTCACACAGCAACAAATACTCTTGTCTCTGGACAGCTGCATGGAGCCCCACTGTGGCTCGCTGTGGAGACACTTATCCATCCAGGCAGGCTCCTGCTGACATTCCTTTGGGTGGAGTTTCAGTGACGGACTGAGAAATCTCGTATATATAGGTCATTTTGGACAGTGGGGAACACAACTGTTGAAGTGCATGAAAGTGAAACTTTCATTTTAATGTATTTTGCCCCACTGACTTCCCATTAAATGCTCACCAGCAAGGCATGCAAACACCTGAGTCCCTCTGGGGAGAGTATGAAAATGGTAGTCGAGTACAGCTCTAATTTGCAGTTTCTTATTAGGTGTGAACTCAGCATATTTTATGGGACACAGCATTAGTTACATCCTTTGCCTGTGTTTGTCAGGTCATCGGTCTTGTTGATTAATTGGAGCTCTTTACTTAGAAGCTTAATTAGCCCTTTGCTTCTGGAAAATGTGTTTGTCATTCCTTTTTTGGCTCCAGGGTTGTCTTTGCTGTGCACAAATGATCTCCTTTGATACAGTATAATTTATGACTTTACTGTGGCAACTTACGGATTTTCTGTCACCCACTGAAGCCCTTGCTAGTCTCTTAGTCTCCCTGATTTAACTTCCTTCAGCTTTTCTCTTTCTCTAGCCCCTGCTTCTCAGCTGCATTTGCTCACACCTCCCTTCTCACACAGCATCTAATGCTGGAGGGCCACAGCGTGGCTAGGACCTGCTCCTTCTTTCCATAGAGACCCACTCTTATTTGATCACACACGGGCCAGGGCTCTGTGTGCCATGCAAATGCCACAGCACCCATGTTCACATTTCCTGAAGCCCGAGCCCCAACTCCTGCACCCCACAGCCTGCATGCAGTCTCTCTCCCTCAGATGCCCCATGGACATCCCAAGCAAGGCACATCAGACCAAAGTCCTGCCGCCTACCCCCCTCCCATCCCCCTTTCTTTCCTGTTGGGTCCACTTCCAACCCCCCTCAGACCCACCCACTTCTGTGTATTTGTAGAAACCATCATCACTAGTGCAGGGCCACCTGCCCCATATCTGCCCTACAGCCCTTCCAGAAAGGCGATGCTTGCAAACTGAAGCCAGGCCTGGAAAGCTTGTCGCCATCTTCTGAATCTTCCTCATGCTAGGTTCTGTCCCACCGATGCCTCTGTAGGGAGGCCTGCACAGAAAGAATCCTTACCCCTGCCACCTCTGTCAGCCTCACTGGCTAGTTTTAGGTCCTTCTAGTTTACCCTGTTTACCATGGGCTGGAGTGGGGCCAGGCGCAGTTCTCTTGGTATGAATGAGGGATCCCCTTGTGCAATGCAGGGTTTGCGCTCCACATGGACAGCATCTCTGCTGGCCCAGGCACTGTGAGCCCCCACCTCCACATCCCCTGGGACCTCGGCATGGCCGGCCTCACCGGCCGACTCCAGTCACCCTCCCGTGAAAGTGACTTCTCACATGCACTCGTGCTCCCCAGTGGCCCTGGAGGTGAGCAGAACCCCACGAACGAGGGTCCCCGCCAGCTCCTGGGCCCCATACTGCCCACTGCCCGCTGGCGCGCGCCCAGGACCCAAGGCCGGGGCCGGGGCCGCCCCAGCACAGGCCCCGCGGTGGGGCGGGGCGGCCGCTGCGACGTGTGTGGGAAGGTGTTCAGCCAACGCAGCAACCTACTGAGGCACCAGAAAATACACACGGGAGAGCGGCCATTCGTGTGCGGCGAGTGTGGCCGAAGCTTCAGCCGAAGCTCGCACCTTCTGCGCCATCAACTCACGCACACCGAGGAGCGGCCGTTTGTGTGCGGCGACTGTGGCCAGGGCTTCGTGCGCAGCGCGCGCCTGGAGGAGCACCGGCGAGTGCACACAGGCGAGCAGCCCTTCCACTGCGCTGAGTGCGGCCAGAGCTTCCGGCAGCGCTCCAATCTGCTGCAGCACCAGCGCATCCACGGCGACCCCCCGGGCCCCGGCACCGCGCCCAGCGCGCCCCCCACGCCTCCCGGCGCGCCGGAGCCCCCCGGCCCCTTCCCCTGCAGCGAGTGCCGCGAGAGCTTCCCGCGGCGAGCCGTGCTCCTGGAACACCAGGCAGTGCACACGGGTGACAAGTCCTTTGGCTGCGTGGAGTGTGGCGAGCGTTTCGGCCGCCGCTCCGTGCTGCTGCAGCACCGGCGAGTGCACAGCGGCGAGCGACCCTTCGCCTGCGCCGAGTGCGGCCAGAGCTTCCGGCAGCGCTCCAACCTCACACAGCACCGGCGCATCCACACAGGCGAGCGGCCCTTCGCCTGTGCGGAGTGCGGCAAGGCCTTCCGCCAGAGGCCCACGCTCACGCAGCACCTGCGCGTGCACACAGGCGAGAAGCCCTTCGCCTGCCCGGAGTGTGGCCAGCGCTTCAGCCAGCGTCTGAAGCTCACGCGCCACCAGCGGACGCACACCGGGGAGAAACCCTACCACTGCAGCGAGTGTGGCCTGGGCTTCACCCAAGTCTCGCGGCTCACCGAGCACCAGCGTATCCACACGGGTGAGCGGCCCTTTGCCTGCCCTGACTGCGGCCAGAGCTTCCGGCAGCACGCCAACCTCACCCAGCACCGGCGCATCCACACGGGCGAGCGGCCCTACGCGTGCCCGGAGTGCGGCAAGGCCTTCCGCCAGAGGCCCACGCTCACGCAGCACCTGCGCACCCACCGGCGCGAGAAGCCCTTTGCCTGCCAGGATTGTGGCCGCCGCTTCCACCAGAGCACTAAGCTCATCCAGCACCAGCGCATCCACAGCGCGGAGTAACCCCCTTCTCTGCGCCTCGGCTTTGGGCCTTTTGTCGGGGGAGGGGAGCGCGTTCGCTCAGAACACTTACCTCACAGGGTGGTTGTGAGGCCTCTCATCAAGTTTGGGTACAGGCGGGCCCCCCCAGGACGTGGCTCCCAGTAGGTGCTCAATAAACAGTAGGCAGAACACGGGTCTGGAAATGTGCCCACTCAGTGCCTCCCCACCTGCGCGGGTCCCCCTGCCCACCCCCGCCTTCCCCCACTTCGGCAACCGTGCAGTCTCTGTGAGAGCCAAGGACTCCTACCAGCCCCCCGAGGTCTGTGGGTGCCACCTGTTTGCCCATGATGCCTTCCACCCTCACAGCCATGGGCCAAGCCAACTGCCAGGTGAGAACTGGCCCGGTTTTCCCCTGCCAGCCAAGATCATCAAGTGCAGTAGAAGTAGCAGACTGGTGCCCAGCAGGCCAGAGCTGGGGATGTGTTTGTAAAACTTTAAACCTAGGAAGCCATTTCTTAGGCATAAAAGCTAGGTTTTATCTGGAAATCTAGATTCTTTCACGCATGTTAACTACCAGTGGACGCTGAGGTTAGGTTCCCCTTAGGATAGTACCCCAACCAGTCCAGGAATCAAAGTCCACTGGAGGCCCCAGGCCAGTTCCCTAGCCCTCTAGTGATCACTCGCATTCCGTGGGCCACAGCTGCCGCCAACCCTGGCCAGGTGTGCGACCCCCAAGGGCTCCCCCACACTGGGTGGTGGTCTCTATGAGGAATGTGTTCAGTGGCAAGTCACAGGAAACACAGCTGTTAGCAGCTTCCATGAAAGTACACATGCTGCCAGTGCAGGTTCGGCGTCTTACACACTGGGCTGGCATCTCTGGAACCCTCTAGACTTTTCCCATGCCACTGCCTCTTGGTCTAGTTACCTTACCCTTCCATCCCGTTGTCCAGGCCCTTGACCTAGCACCTCCCCCCACCTCCAACCGGTGGGTACCTTGGGGGTGCCAAAAGCAGGATGAAAAGCAGTGCCAAAGAAAAGATCTTCATGCATCAGGATCTGGCTTGGGACCTAAACCCCACTCTGGGCAGGGGTCAGCCTGCCCTTGGCCTGAGGGGTTCTAAACACAATCTTTTGAGGCTAATGTGTCCAAGCTTCTTCCAGGGATACAGCTGGACTTTGCTACAAGACTGGGGTCCTGAAATCAGGGAAAGAAGATAAGCCAGCCTCGGCCAGAAGCTTCCAATGGTCACCCCAGAGGTGTGTTCCCTGCCTCTTTCCCTCCGCTACTCCACCCCTCTCTCCACCTCCCCCCTGGCCTACCCCTAGCCAGAACCAGGGCCACTCTGGTCAACAGCTCCCCATGTGTAGAGGCACTGCCATGTGGCACAGTCAGGAGGAGGGGAGAGGTCCCCTGGGCCCTATGCCAACACTTACTGTCCTCTCCAACCACAAACGGAACTCTGAGGACCCTGACCTGGGATATACTAATCAGAGGGGAGGAAGGCAGTCACTGGGTCCCTAGGTGGAGGCAAGGAGTCCGATTAAGGAAGGCACGCAAACACTGAGGTAGCTACTGCTGTGAGGTTAAGTACTGCCAGAACTTCATAAATCCTGTGTGAATTTTATAATCAGAAACAAAGAGAACAAGAAAGCTCACTCATGTTTTGATCATCTTGGTGTTTGAGGAACAGGAAGAGAAATCTGCACACATATGACTAAAGAATTTGAAATTACACACAGGAAAAATTATCACACACATGAAAGGCGTGAGCCATCAGGCCAGGGCCCCATGCCCAAAGTCATAAGTCCACGGACCCACCCGCTGAATCAGTCCTCTAAGAAAAAAACTTGAAGTGATGTGAGAGCCCCCCACGAAGAGCCATTTCTGCAGTTGGCGGGGACACCCCTGCAAGCCAGGCTGGGGTTTGTGAACCCAAATGCTACCATACTATCAGCAGGGCTGAGGACTTGCAGAGAATGACCACTCAGCCTCACTCAGCCAGAACGATTGGAGGAAGCCAGGAGAGGAACCCCTAAGGCACTGGTCATCTGGGGAAGCTACAACGGTGTCCTGCCAGCCTGTCCCTGGATCATCTGTACCTGAGCCCATACCGTTTGCTCCCAAGCACGGCCTCCCCATGCCACATCCATCCAGTTATTCTTACCCCCAACCCCAAGCTACCCAAGTCTGTCCAATTTTCTCCATCCCCCAGCACTGCTCTGATCCCAGCCACAAATCTCTATAGCCTGGAGGCCCACAGCACTCCGCCTCCCTTCCCTGCCCGCTTTTGCCACTCCTTTCCAAAACAGACCCTAGCTTCTCAGTGACAGGTCCCAGAGGCTATGCTAATACCCCAGGTGCACTTCCACCCTCACTCTTCACCTGTCATATGCTGCCCGATCCATCCAGGTGCCAGCCCCAGCTTCCCTCAGGACCTTTGATATGCTGAGCCCTATGCTGCCTGCCAAGAGGATGCAGGCCCAAAGGGTACAAGCACCCTCACCACTCAACCACCTGTGCCCCTCTGCCATGAGAGTAACAAAGAAAACGCAGGTGCACCACTTCTAATCCAAAACCCTGCCTCAGCTCAGCCATCCCCTCCTCCCTGGTCCAGGCCCCGTGGCCCCCTTTTCCCAGCATTTTGTTACATGGTTAAGTCTTCCCCACTGACTGTGGGAAAGCCATGAGATCAGAGACCACAAGAATCTAGCTTTGGCTAGTGTAGCATCACTTGTCCAGGGAACCAATACCCTATCCTCAGATGGACCTTCAACTGATGAGCCTCAGAAACTGGCCTGAGGACGGACACATGGTTTAGGCTGACCAATGAGGCAACACCCCTGAGACTCTGGCTGGAAACAGAATGGCCATCCCCCCTCACCTGGCGATGGCGTGTACAACAATAGATAGGAAGAGCAGAGTGGCTGAGAAAAACAGAGAGGAAGGGATAGAGGAAGAGGAAGGCTGAGTCTGGAGGGGCCATCTGAGTCCCGTGACCAGCCACGTCTGAAGCCTAAGAACGCGGGGACGGTTGCAGCGTCAGCCCCAAACGTGAGCTGTTTGAGGTTTCTGAGTCCTCATCCTGGCACCTCTCCAGCACTCAGCTCTCGAATCGAGAAAGGATGCTGGGATAACGGCACAACCAGAGGCACGAAAGGGGTGCCTGGGACGGTGGTATTGAGAACGGCAGGGCCTAAAGCGGGAGCAGTTGGACAGACACAGCTGGGATCAGTCCGTGGAGCCCAGGGACGTCAATGGTACCCGAAAACCCAGAGCGCAGGGACTCTGAGGAGGCTGGGGCCAAGATCCGAAAAGCTGGAGGCGACGAGAGGGGCCGAGATGGACCCCAGGTCGGGTCTGGGAGGGCGTCAGGGCGACTCCCCCGAGGCGAGGACTGCGAGGACTGCGAGCCTGGGTCGGGGTCGACGGCCGAGAGGAGCCCGTGAGCATCCCTGCCCAACCGGACCGCCAAACTACTTCTTCCACAGTGCTCCAGGCGATGGCGGCAGGTCGCCTCGGACACGGAAGGCGACGTGCAGCGGGAGCCGCTCTCGGGCGCAGAAGGGCCGAGCGGCAAAGCGCCAGCTGCACCCTCCCACCCGGCCCCGGGCCGCGCGCTCACCCGCCTGACGGTTTCCGTGGCGACAGGCGGAAGTCCCCGAACCGCCCCGCGCCGCTTCCTCCCGCCCTCCGAGGCCCGCTGAGCTGTGTGTGACTGGAGGGCAGGCTGGCCGCACAGACGGCGGAAGACCGCAGAGCGTTTCCGCCGGCACTCAGGACCCGCTCCGAGAGGGCCCCCGCCCCACGTCCTATCATCCAGGGTCCACCCATGTAAACTCCCAAAGTGCTTACCACTCTCTAGCACAGTACACCTTTTATTTGCTAGTTTACCTCAGCCAGAATCTCCGCGAGCGGGTTGCCTTTGCGATGGGACACCAAGGGCGCTCGACCCCGCACTCTTTGGGCAAAGCCTATGGCCTCGCCCGGACTCTGGCCCGCCGTGGTCACCCTGCCTCTCTGACCTCCAGGGGCAAGGACCTCGTGAGACCCACCCCCGCCGCGGTCCGCACAAGTGAACCGCGAGCGAAGTGACCTGCGTCTGCCCTACTTAAAGATGGCGGCGGCACCGCCCACGCCTGGACCCGCGAGCGTCCCCGGAAATGACCGCGGGACGGCCTGCACGAACGGAAATACCCGAGCGCAGCCGAAAAAGTCTGAATAATCAAGACCTATCGCTGAGCAACGCGGGGCGGTGGCGGCAGCAGCGGCGGCTGCGCAAGCGCACAGCGCAGACCGGGCGAGAAGAGCCGAAGTGGGCAAGCGGCGGAAATATCCGAAGCGGTGGGGCGCCCGAGGCCGTTGCGGACCTCCGCGCCGAAGCCGCTGCTGCCGCGGAAGCCGAGCCTCTTCCAGTACACGGCAGCCGCCACCGCGGCCGCCGCCTCCTCCTTCCCCTCGAGCCGCACCCCCTCGCGGTGGGAGCGAGTGAACAGACAAGCGGCGCGGCCGCAGCTGAGCCTGAGGGGACCTAAGCGGGCGAGGGGGAGGAGGGAGCGGCCGGGTGGGGGCGGGGCCGAGTGGACCCGAGAAGAGCCGAGTCGGCCCGAGCACCGCCGAGCGAGCCCGAGGCGCCGGGCCAGGCCGGAGCCGGACTACGGGAGCCGACGCGGGCCGCGCGGTGGGCGCGGAGCGGCGCGGCAGGCCGGGCGGGAGGCAGCAGCAGCGGAGGAGGCCGCGAAGGCGGGTTCGAGTGGCGGAGGCGGCGCGGGCGGCGGCAGGGGGCCGGGTGGCCGGGGTCCCGGGCCCCGCAGCGGCGGCAGCGGCGGCGGCGGCAGGATGATCAAGCTGTTCTCGCTGAAGCAGCAGAAGAAGGAGGAGGAGTCGGCGGGCGGCACCAAGGGCAGCAGCAAGAAGGCGTCGGCTGCGCAGCTGCGGATCCAGAAGGGTAGGGGGTCGGAGGATGGGGGTGGGGGTCGGAGGTCAGCGCTTGGGGTGGGGTGATGTAAGAGTCAGGAGTGGGATAATGCAGTCACCGGGGGTCAGAGATGTCAGAGATGTGGCCGCAGATGTGGGGTCGGAGGTTAGGGCCTGGGTGTTGGTGATGGGGGATCAGGAGTAATGCAGTCACCGGGGGGTCAAAGATAGGGGGCCGAGTATGGGGCACTTAGGATACGGAAAGCCAGGCGTCTTGCATTAGGGACCGAGAATCAGAGAGTCAGGCAATGAAGGGCGAGTAGGAAGCTGGAGACTCCACAGAGCATGGGGGTCAGATTGGAACATGGGTAATAGGCAGAGGAGATTAGGTAGGTGGTGGGCCAAGGATTGGGGATAGGAGTCGGAGAGGATTTAGTGAAGTATCTTGGGGTCATTGGGAATCTGAAAGTGAGATGCAGTGAAGTAAGTTTGGGGCACTGCGATTTGAGGGTCCGGGGGTCACATGGCAATTTGGGGTTTGGGGTGACACGTGGAGGAAGGAAGAACAGTGTGTGCCAGGGATTGGAGATGGGAGTAGGGTTGAATTTAGATTATCATCTTGGAGGTGCTGGGAATCTTACAGGCTGCTTAGAGGGGTACAGGAATGGGAACTCACATGTCTGAGGGTCGGATGGGTCCCTGAATTTAGGATGACAAGCAGAGAAGAGGAGGGACGGTGGAGATGGGATTGGTGAGGGGATGATGGGGGGCAGGGTCCTTGAGTTTGGGTGGACGGGCGGTAGCAGCAGTGTCCACTAGAAAATGGAGTTCTTGGCTGGAGATCCTGGTGTTTGGGGTAGTTGGAGGCTCTTGGAGGCCACACAGGGGTGGGGGAATTTGGGAGCTGGGTTGGGGGCACCCAGCTGTTGGGTGCTGAGACTTGAGGCTCTGGATTCACAGGAGTTGAAACTTACCCTGGGCCAGGAGATAGAGCATAGCCACAGTTGAAAATGCATGTTTGAAGCGTGCTGTGGATCTAGAAGAGCCTGCCTGGAGACTAGGAAGCAGAAAGAGCAGGGAGAGGGTTGGGGCTGTGGGGCACAGCCAGGACAGAGCCCTGAGGGTCCTGGAGGAGGCCATGGGTGCTCTGCTGGCACTTGCACCTGCTCTGAGTGCCCTCCTCTCTCCCTTGCCCTCTCTTTGTTCCCCTTCTCTGCTTTGCAAACCCAGACATAAACGAGCTGAACCTGCCCAAGACGTGTGACATCAGCTTTTCAGATCCAGACGATCTCCTCAACTTCAAGCTGGTTATCTGTCCTGATGAGGTAGGGGCTCAGTTGGACTCCCAGGTATGGGGCGGTGGGGGGAATACCTTGAGTTGGGAGACCTGGTTTACCTGCCAGGCCCTGCAGGATGGTGCCCTAAGACTTTTTCTCTTTCCCCTCGCAGGGCTTCTACAAGAGTGGGAAGTTTGTGTTCAGTTTTAAGGTGAGTCCCGGGTGGGCAGGGATAGAGGCAACAGCTGAGGCCCACCCCAGCCAGGCACTGCTAAGGCACCTATCTATCTTCTCTCTCTTCTTGGAGCCAGGTGGGCCAGGGTTACCCACATGACCCCCCCAAGGTGAAGTGTGAGACGATGGTCTATCACCCCAACATTGACCTCGAGGGCAACGTCTGCCTCAACATCCTCAGGTGAGGGCCCTGACTTTAGATTGCACAGGACTCTGTCCCTTCCCTCCCTCTTGTGGTCTGCGGTTTTCTATCTCTTCATCTCCACATTTTCTTCCTCAAGTCTTGACCTTAGCTTTCTCCCTGGCCTGTCCCGCTGTGTGCCCTCCCCCTAGCCTCTCACATCTGCACTGTCCTGTGTCCTGGGCCTGACCCGTTTAGTCCCAGCAGGCTCTGTGTTGGCCATCCACTCACCAGCCCCTGACCCTGATTCTCTGTCCACAGAGAGGACTGGAAGCCAGTCCTTACGATAAACTCCATAATTTATGGCCTGCAGTATCTCTTCTTGGTGAGTAGGGGTGGGTGGAAGAGGCTGGGGAAGGTTGGCCCTCTCTGCTCTTAGGGCCTGTTGACCCCTACCCATACCGGCCACAGGAGCCCAACCCCGAAGACCCACTGAACAAGGAGGCCGCCGAGGTCCTGCAGAACAACCGGCGGCTGTTTGAGCAGAATGTGCAGCGCTCCATGCGGGGTGGCTATATCGGCTCCACCTACTTCGAGCGCTGCCTGAAATAGGGTTGGCGCACACCCACCCCTGCCAGGGCCACCAGCCCCGGCGTCCCCTGCAAATATTTATTGGGGGCCACAGGTGGGGGGCATGGGGTGGCCGGTGGGGGAACCCCATGCCCTGGCCTTGCCTCCCCTCCCTGCCACCCGCTCCTAGTTATTATTTTTTTTTTTAACCACCATGTGATTAAGGTCGGCGCTGCCTCCCCCGACCCGCTCAGCAATGGGAAATGAATTGGCTTGTTTAGCCCCCAGCTGGGTGCTGTCCAGCCCCCCACTCTGGGCTCTGGGGTGGGTGGCCAAGGGGACTGGGTGGCTGGGGCTCGGGCACCCCACCCCTCCACCACTGGAGGTCCCACCAGGCTATTAAAGGGGAATGTTACCGCATGGCCTCCGCCTCTTCCTTCTGTGGGGGTGGGAGGGGCAGGTGATGTCCACCAGAGCTCTTGCAGCAGGAGTGGCGGGAGATGTGTAACTGGTTAGAGATGGCACTGGGGCACCCTTCAGGAGGCTACCCAGTGCCTGAAACAGCCCTGGGGGGCAATAGGGGGGACAACACCCCAAGCCTCAGGCTGGGTGGGATGAATCCCAATATGCGACCATCGAGGGGCAGGACCAGTAACCACTCACTTCCTGCTTCATAAGCCAGTATAGAGGAAAGTCCGTGCCATCTCCAGCTCTGCCCCCTCCTGCCATGACTGGATCCACCAAGAACGCTCCCTGGTGCTACCAGGTGCCTGAGATCCAGAAACATGAGGGAAACGTCGGGGTCTGTCGGATGAGCTGGGCCCTCTAGTGGGTGCGGTGGTGGGATCCGGGACCTCTGGGGTGGCCGGGCGCAAAGCGCCCGAAGATGCACCAACCCAACGGGGACTGGGAATCCAGGCCTGGCTGGGCTGGAACCTATGGAACACCTTCAGGCAGGCCCCAGAGAGACGAAAGCTTGTGCGCATGCGCCTGGATGCCGGCCTGCTCGCGCACGCGCGCTCTTGTCCCCGCCCATCGTTCCGGGTGCCGGTGGGGCGTGTGACGTCAGACCATTTCTTCCGGAAACGGCGGCGACGGCAGAAAGAACCGAGGAGCTATCGTTAGTGGGTGCGCCTGAGAGCCGAGTGAGAGGAGCGTAACCCGGAAGCGGAAGCGGATTCCCGTCCCAGCTTCGGTGAGTGGTCCCTGCTGGGCCGCGGGTCCCGGGTGGGTGCGTGGGCGACGGCATACGAGGGTCTCTTCGCCGGGGTGTCGACTGCCTCGCCCGTCCACGGGACCGTAGCCCCATCATCGAACCACCTTGTTCTCGGTGTGCGGGCCTCCCAACGCCCCCCAGGTCGTCCTGAACAAGGCGCCCCATCGGCCATCATCCCGTTCCGGGTGTACAGGGGTCCCCACGGACCCGTTTTTTCCAGATCCTCAGAGCTCCCCAGCATCCATCATGTCCTCAGTGTGCCGGGTGCCCCAACTCCTCACAACCATATTGTTCGCACCCAGGTTCCCTCCCCGTTCAGGCCCCCGCCCCCCCCGCCAGTCCGAATGCTAATTCGTAGGTTGTCAGCTTCAGAACCCCTATATCCACTTTGTTCTTGGTACGCAGGACCCCACAGTTGCCCTGTCCTTGGCGCTCAGGGTCCACATGCCCCAGTGCATCTTCACACAACCACTTCCCTTCTCAGTCCATCAGACTCCGGGGCCTCACTATGGTCTGGAGAGAGGCTGAAGCCTTGAACCTCCTTTGGGGCACTGTGATGAAGGGCTGGGGTGGGTATGTTGTGGATGACTTTCAGATCTTGCTGACCCCACTTGTACCCATGGGGCTCCTTCAGTGTTCCAGGCTAGGTTTTGGCCTTCCATTAATGCTTCCTCTCCCTGCTTACCCCTCTGCATTTTGCAAGCCCCCGCAACTACCCACTCCCATACACATTGTGACTCTGGCTCTGCTTCTTGCCCTTTTTCTGGGGCCCACACCACTTTGCACCTAGGCTTCACACTTGTCACAGGCCCACTGGTGGGCTCCTGCTACCATGGATTTGTTGTTTGGGCGCCGGAAGACACCAGAGGAGTTGCTGAGGCAGAACCAGCGAGCCCTGAACCGTGCCATGCGAGAGTTGGACCGTGAGCGACAGAAGCTAGAGACCCAGGAGAAGAAAGTCATCGCAGACATCAAGAAGATGGCCAAGCAGGGCCAGATGGTGAGCTCAGTTGGGCGCAGGCTGGGACACAGGGTTAGGTGCTGTGGTTTGGTCAGGCACTGCTAGAACGGTGGAGCGTGACAGGACACCAACAGGTGCTCTGAGAGAAATTAAGGGTGAGCGGGGCTTCCCTATTTTGGGTATCCAGAAAGGCTGTCTCCCAGGTGATATCAGAGCCACAAACCTTGAGTAATGAAGAGGATGAGCCTGTGACGATCCAAGCAACCACAACATGTCAAACAGATGAGGCAGCAAATGTTCCATGAGGGAGTGATAGGTGAGCTCAGGGTAGACAGTAGGCCACACCAGTTGAAATCATGGGCTACAGTGGGAGCTGAGTCAAAGGATTTAATGCAAGAAGATCAGTAAAAGAAATGGAGACAGTCTGAACCAGTAGGGAGCAGAGCCTGTGACAGGTGACAGTTTGAACCTGAGCAGCTGAGTTGAAGAGGTTCCGTTTCCCAGGATAGGCAAGGCAAGGAGGACGTTCAGGGAAGTCGAAAGCTGAGCTATGGATAGATTTATATTTGGGATAAAGTGCTTGAGGTATGAGCCTTTGTGAGATGGAAGGAAAGAAACTTTTCAGCCAGGATAGAAATTCAGGAATAGGTACTGTAAATCAAGGGAGTGTGACTTTAGATATGGAGGGAAAAGGGTCCCTATATAGAGTAAGCCCAGCCTTCCTTCCAGAGTCTATGGGGGTGAGAGGTAAGTATACAAAGGAACCGGTGGAGTGGTGACCCAAGACGCATGAGGATGAGGTTGGGAGGAGGGAGGGGGCAGTGACCACATGTAAATCTCTGAAAGCATCAGCTGGAATGGTGCAATGGGAGCAAGCATGTTCCCTTGGCCCACTCCCTGTCACGTTTGTCCACTTCTCAGGATGCTGTGCGTATCATGGCAAAAGACCTGGTGCGCACTCGGCGTTATGTGCGCAAATTTGTGTTGATGCGGGCCAACATCCAGGCTGTGTCCCTGAAGATCCAGACACTGAAGTCTAACAACTCGATGGCGCAGGCTATGAAAGGGGTCACCAAAGCCATGGGCACCATGAACAGACAGGTGCGCCTCTCCTATTCCCCCACCCTCCCCCCCAACTAACCCCCAACTAACCCTCCCCACACCCCACTTGCAGCTGAAGTTGCCTCAGATCCAGAAGATCATGATGGAATTTGAGCGGCAGGCCGAGATCATGGACATGAAGGAGGAGATGATGAACGATGCCATTGATGATGCCATGGGTGATGAGGAAGATGAAGAAGAAAGGTTAGGGGACACCAGGTTTGGGGAGGATGGGGATGGATGCACATGCCTGGCCCTCACAAAGGTCTTCTCTCTTCCCAAGTGACGCTGTTGTGTCCCAGGTCCTGGATGAGCTGGGATTGAGCCTGACAGACGAGCTGTCAAGTAAGTGCACCAAACTTTGGGCCCTGTCCCACCAAACAGTCCAGAAACAACCCCTGACCCCCCTGCTCCCAGCATTATTCCTTTCTACAGGAACTCTCCTAACCCCCCCCCTCTGTAGACCTCCCCTCCACCGGAGGCTCACTCAGTGTGGCTGCCAGTGGGAAGAAAGCAGAGGCAGCAGCTTCAGCCCTAGTAGATGCAGACGCAGACCTGGAGGAGCGGCTCAAGAATCTGCGGAGGGACTGATTGCCCTATACCACCCTGGGTGGGAGGTGGGCAGTGGATGCCCAGCAGTTTCACTGTACTTCTTCTGTAATAAACGATTGGACAATGGTTCCTAGGCCTGTGTTGACTGGCCTGATGTGGGCCAGGTTGGGGTCCCTTGGCACAGGTCACATACAGGGCTTGGTAAAAGGGCAACTGACATGCATGGCAGAAGACCGAGTGCCAGATCCACTGGGATGTAGGATAAGGAAGGCTGGATTGCTTCCCAGTTTGTGGCAGGAGTTGACAGGTTGTCTCTCCAGGACGTTCAGGGTTTGGGAGCTTAAGGTCATCTGTGTGCTCTGCTTCAGCACCCTTCCCAAAGCCTCCAGTGCCTTGGCTCAGTGCCTTGGCCTCTAGTGCCTATCACCTCCAAGACCACGGGCTTCCCAGATACCCTTAAGTCTGGGCTCATCTGCCAGGGATCCTCAGCCCACCCAGCCCACTGTGGTGCCATCTGATTATGAGAAATGGTTACACCCAAGTCCAGAAAGTACTCAGGAAGAATGGCCACCATGCAGCATATGTATCTGGGGCTACACCCTGCCTGCCCAGAGCAGCCCGGGCATTACCACCTACAGGGGCACCCAAAACCCTCCAGCCAGCATGTGCACCATGTGACCCTCCCATCCATCTGAGGCACTCTCTACATTGGAAGGGCCAGGAGGGATGCTCTCCTCTTCCCTACTCCCTGGACACGAAAATGGCTGAAGACGAGTGCCCCACGCCTACTCCATCCACCAGGGCACGGTGAGGGAATTGCAGAGACCAGGCCCCAGGACAACTGCCCCCCCCCCCCGCCCCCGCCGCAGCCCCAAAAAAGGCCTGAGGAACTGGTGAAGTTTTTATTAAATCCACATAAGTAAAAACCATATCGTGAGGGACTGGGGGATGGGGCCACCAAGAAGTAGGAGCCAGGCCACCAGAGGGGGAGGTTGGGGGGGTGGGGGGGATTTGACAGGACAGAAAACAAAGTCAGGCCGGGTTGGCCTGAGAGGCCACAGACTCAAGGGCCATCACCAGGACCACTGGATAGCTCCTGGGCACTCAGGCCAGCACCAGGCAGGCTCAGCGGCGGGGGCTCCACCAGCACAGCTGAGAACTTGGTGTCACCAAAGGCCTCGTTCATGCGAGTCTCAAAGAAGCGCTGCAGACCGATGATGGACTGCACGTCTGCCTTGTCCTAAGCCGGGCAGATAGCAGTGGCTGGGTCCTAGCTCTCCCTCCTCCCACCTCCCCTCGCCCTGCCCCCAACCCCATTCTCCCCAAGCTCACCTCTGTCAGCTTGTTGAACTGCTTAAACATGCGGCCCACATCCTGGGCAAACTCCTGGGGGGAACTATAGGGGGGTGACAGCTTCTCCTGGAGACGGGCACGGATCAGGGTTAGGTCCAGGGTGCCGCCTGGCTGATCCTGCAGACAAAAGCCACAAGCTGAAGATGAGGCCAGGCACTCTCTCCCCATACCCTCCCTTTAAGTCCCAAGACTCACCAGGGAGAAAGTGGAGTCAGTAGCCAGCTGGTGCAGGGGCCGGCAGGGCTCATGACAGAACAGGGCCAGCAAAACACGCTCACACTTCTACGGACAGGACAGGGGACATCAGAGCCACAAAGGGAGGGGAAGGCTGCTGAGCAAACTCCTCAGGGAGGGCCCCCCCCTCACCTGCTGGTTGGCTGGCGAGAGCTTGGCCACCACACCGGCGCTATCACCACCATCCAGGCTCAGGCTGCCATCCTCCTCTTTCAGATCGGGTAGCACATGGCAAAGAGAGCAACTCCACTCCTCCCTGGATGGAAGGAGAATGAGGAGCTGCAAAGGACCTGGCCCAGCCCTCCACCCTGCACAGACCCCACACAAGCCTCGCACCCTGGCACGTCCTGCAGGGCAGGCAGGTGGCAGTCCAGGTGGAAGCAGAACTCGCACTGGTTGCACATGACCAGATCGCCCGGCTTCTGGCAGACACGGCAGATGGTGGCACTGTCATCCAGGGCACCCGGGCCACCTGCTGGGGCTGAACTGCCCTCTGGAGCCACCACCTCCAGCCCTGAACTGGTGCTGCCACTGGGTGAGGCCAGGCGTGGGCCCTCAGCACCAGGACCCTCCGCCAGGGCCATCAGCACAGGCTTGGTCTCAGGGCCCTCAGTGGCAGCAGGCGGGGCTCCGATGGCAGCCTCTGTCTCTTCTTCCTGCAAGGACGTAACAAGGTAATAAGGCGCTCAGCAGGGTGCAGATCTGGGTGTTCCGTCTCCCACTCACGATCACCTGAGGCAGGCTCACCTTGACTATGGCCATACCAGGCAGAGGCGGGGCCCCAGGGGCCCCAGGCGGAGCAGTCCCAGGCTGTCCAGCTGCAGCAGCTGCAGCACCACGCTCAATGACGATGAGATTATAATCCTCAGTGGTGCTGCCTGGGAAGACCTTGAAAACTGGTGGCTGACTATCAGCCGTGAGATCCAGGTCCAAGCGCTCGAGGCTCACCCGTGGCACCTTGCGCATGAGGCCACTCACCTCGCCCTCACCTGAGCGGGACCTGTGGGTGCAGGTGCAGCACAGGGTCAGCACACCCATCCCTAATCCCACCTGGCTCCACTAAAGGATAGCCAAACTCACCGCTTCACGCCTGACACATGGGGCTCTGCACTCGAATAAGGATCGTCTGCTCAGAAAACGTAAAAAGAGACAGCAAGTTAGGGATAAACCTAGAGCACTGAAGCTCTCCCACCTACAAGGCACTCACCTGAGCCAAAGCCATAGCCTTCCTGCACCTCCATGGGCTGTGGGCAAAGTAGGTGGTCCTCAGTGGGCAGGTGTCCCATAGGACCCCGTGCCCCGCCCCCGCTCCCTACCAGGGTTCCCCCGCCCCCCGCTCACCTGGCTGCTGCCAGAGCCCTGCTTGCTCAAGGGCCCTGGAGCCCGAGGAGGGGCCATGGACGTAGGGCCTGTTGAGTTGGTGCCAGGACGCTCTGCCACGATCTTGCCTACAAAAACGAAGTAAAATCAGCAGGAGATGACCCAAGGTCTGGAATAGTAGCAATATGCAGCAGGATAAAAAAAGGACACACCAAAAGCCTCTGCACTCTTGGTCCAGGCATTGAGGTCCCACTGGAACTTCATCTCGCCATGTGGCTCCACAGGGTCCACAATCATCTTGAGGGCCCGATGCAGCTGGAAGTAGATCTGGAGATGGAGTAGTACATGAACACACAGAAAACAAACAAGGCTGCAGGGTGCTGAGCAGCACCTGCCTGGAACCCACCACCTGGGTGCCCACCAGCACACACCAGCTTCTTGGAGAGCAGCAGGGCCGTGTTGTTGTCACTCTCCAGAGCCCATGAGGCAAAGCGCAGGATATGTTCCTGGTGCTTCTGGATCTTGGTCATGGTCCAGTGTTGTCGCTCCAGGCGCTCCTGCTGCCCTTCAGTCACCTTCTGCAGGTAGAGCGGAGAAAGCAATGAAGGAAAGCAGACACCAAGGATGGCATCAATAGCCAGCAGAGGATGCCAGTGCCCAAGACCCTCCCACCATAGATGGGGTCTGCAGCCAGCAGATGGGACCCAGAATCCCTTCCCCACCCAAACAGGGTGTACCTGGGCATCGTTGACCAGCACACGTCCCCGCTTGTTCAGTTCCTTCATGATCTGCAAGATGGCCATCTTAACATCCACCTGCACACGCTTCTGTACATCAGACACCTGGCGGATCCTGGAGGGGGGGCGCAGGGTGAATCAGGTCAGGAACATGCTCCCCCAGGACTGCCCCCAACTATGGCCCTGGCTTCCACACTTACGAGCTGCGAACCTCCTTGGTGTTCTTCTGCAGCGTTGCATGCTTGTCCCCGAGGCGTTTCACCAGCGAGGCCAGGAGCTTGCGCTGGTTCCTCACTGCATCTTCCAGGAACTGATATCTGAGAGCAGACAAAAGTGGGCCTGGGTGCTGAACATGAGAACGAACAGGCAGCACCCACCAGCATCCTCAGTACTCACTGGTGGTCCTTATGGGCATTGAGCTGGCAGTCCCGGCAGGTGAGGGTGTCACAGCTCTCGCAGAACAGCACGAGAGGCTCGTGCTTGTGCACGTTGCAGTACACTGTACGCTCACCATCCCTTGACTTGGCTGGCCCTGGGGAATAGAAACCGTGAGTCTGAAGCTCATCCTCAGCTATCTCCACCTCAAGTAGTAAACAGAACTTGAGGCCTCACTTCCTGCCTGTCCTGCAAGCCTGGACTGTCTGCTAGGAAAACTCAAGGGCCCTGCAGCAATGCCCAGGGAAAAGCACAGGCCTTTAAGACCAAATCCTTCCTTTCAAAATACTCTGCCCCAAGCCTGACCCAGACAACCACTCCCTCCTATCAGCTTGTGACCTGATTAACAAAGTCTCAAGACTTTGGCAGAGACCTCCCACTTGCTGTTCTGTCTACTAGAACCTTCCCCAGGTGGACACTCAGAAGAGCTCCTCCACCTTGAAAACCCCCACTGGGCTCGATTCCTCCTCCACTCGCAGCAGGTTCTGTCCAGCAGAGAAGGGAACTCTGGCTATTGCGGCATCCAAGCACAAAGAACGTTTGCTCGCTGGCACAGACAGAAAGCAAATCAGGGACTAGAAATACTGTTCAAGCACAGCTTCTTCAGAAGCCACGCCTTGGTGACCTCCCCTCTCTTGAATAAGACAAGTTCACAGACCTCTTACCACGCAAAGGCCTACAAGAGATTCAGGCCTTGCAAAGCCTTCTGAGGATAGAAGACGTGAAATGTCAGACCAAAATCCTCATAAAGGTATCAGGTTCCCTCTCTCTGAAAGGAGAGTTCTGGTACTTACAGTGATACCGCCCAAAGACCAATACCACCACCCCGCCCCCAACCTGTCACCGTTACAAAGCTGCTTGAGACCATCCATCCCTCTTTCCTACTCAATCCCAAGTACATCCTGGCTACACCGTCCCAGCCCAAGACCTATGACTGAGACGCAAATCAGCCAAACCATGGGTCCTCAAATACCGCCCCCCTCCTGCACCCTGCCCTGTGCCTGAACCCAGGACCTCCTACAAATCCCTGCCCTTTGTTCCTGATTCCTCATGCCCCCACAACTACCACTTCCATCCTTATCTTCCTGCCAATACTATCCTCTAGGACTGAAAAGCAACAGTTTAACTACCAAAAGAACACTCATAGAGTTTTCTAGAACTAGAACCAGGATAAACTCAGAAAACTCCCAAGCCCTTTTCTGTGCCACCACCAGCACTTACAAAAAAGTCTGCAAATACCTACCTGAGCTGAACTTTAAAACACGTATGACCCGAAGTTAAAACACTTCTAAGACTCACTCTCCGTGATGGCCTTGAGGGCCCTTGCAAGTTATCAACACAGTGGTCCAGAGGCCTCATTTTCTCCTACAGAGCCTTAACCAAGTTGCCAGGCCAGGCCCACCCCTCCACTACTGGGGCTTATCATCTGTGTGTATGTCTTTGTGTGTGTGTGGGGGGTGTCTTGCCTGAACCCTCAGTGCACCCCCACCCTATGGCCTTTTCCCTCCCACTTGGACCCACAGAGACTACACACCTGAGCCCCAGACTCCCCATTTCTAAGTTCTGCCCTCAGACCCTTCAGGTAGTACCCTCCAAAAAAGCTTCCCTGGACCCATCCATCATTTGTAACTAGCACCATGAACAACTGAGAACAAACGACAGATAACCAAGGCTCTCCCCTCTGCCTTGCATACCAGTGGAGCGCACGGTGTGGTCCTTGGTGTACTTCACCCGCTGGTGTGCCTCCACACACGTCTCACACAGCGGCTCAGAGCACTCCACACAGTAGCTGGTGGCAGGGGCATTATCCTCACAGCTAGTGCAGCACTGATGGGCAAAGGCAGAGTAAGAAGAGACAAAACCGCCAGACAGGTCCACATCTGCACCCCAAATAACCTGAAGCAAAGTGTAGCCTTTACCTAGTGTCTACAGTCTGCCCAGAGCCTTGTAGTGTGAGAAAAATAAAGTCTGGAACTAGTACCCTGTCCCGAGGCCTCGCAGGGGTTGCTGGGGCAGGACGTACCTGATTTGCATCCTGCGAGTCTGTGGCAGCCTTGCTGCCACTGTCACGCATAAAGTAATTCTCCACAATGTCTTTGGAGAAGCACTGCTGCTTGCACACCGGACAGTCCACCACTGCCAAAAACAAACAAAAAAAATAAAACTGTTGCAAGTTCACCTCCAAGCTATAACCCATCCCCCGACTGAGCCCAACCTTCATCCCAAAAAGGGCCAGATCCTCTCATTAGGAAGCAGAAACCCCAACCCTGCTTTGATCGCACTTGAAGCGGACACCCCATCTCAGCGCCCAGCCCAGAACCCACTGCCCATACCCGATCCGGCCACGCACTATCCGGCTGCCTATCCGTCAAGCTCAGGCGATCCCCCACCATCGCCATGCTGGGAACGGACCCCCAATACCCACGCCGAGTCGGGATCAAAGGGTGGGGGGATGGGCCGCCCCGGCCCGACCGTACTCACCGGCGCCGTCGCCCGCCGCGCCGCCATCCCCCGAGCTGTTGGCGGCGGCGGGCGCCGGGGGCCCGAGGCAGGCACTGCAAGCCGAATGCAGGCAAGGTAACAAGCGAGGCTCCCTCTCGGGGCGCAGGCGCTCCCGGCACACACCGCAGTGCTCCAGCAGCTCCAGCGCCTCGCCGCCGCCCCCCGCGGGCGACGAGGCCGAGGCCGAGGCCGAGGCCGCGGCCGACGAGGCGGCGGCGCGCTTTTCGCCGCCAGCAGAGCCCTCGCCCGGGCCCGGGCTGCCCGAGGCGGCCGCCGCCGCCGCCGCGGAAGCCGCCGCCGCCGAGGCCGCCATTCACACGCCGCCGGGGGCGCCCAGGGGGGAGGAGGGGCGCGGGGCCCGCCGCGCAGGCGCAGACGCAGACGCACTCGCCGCCAACGGCTGGGCCGCCGCCGCCGCCGCGAGGCCGAGCGCCGCCACGCGCCGCCTGGGCTACCGCCCGCTGCGCGGGGGGCGCTGTCGAAGCCCGGCCGGCCGCCGCCTGCTAGCCTCCCGCCGACGACGACCGCGCTTCCTCTTCAAAGGCCGCCCAGACACCGCACCACGCGCCACGCGAACAACCGCTCGCCCGCGCGCCCGCTCGCAGAAAGAGCCGCGGCCGGGGGGCGGGACAGAAATAACTGGCGCCGACGCCGCCGCGCAAGCGCGCTGGGCGTCTTGCGCCCGGGGGCGGGGCCCGGGCCGAGCGCCCCGGGCGAGGCCGCGAGTACGCACGCGCCTGAACCGGGTCTTCCTACCTCCGCCGACACCGCCTCGGCGCCGCCTGTGCGGCAGGGGCGGGGCTATTGACATCACCGCCGCAACATTGTACGCGGGCGGGGCGCGCGCACCTTTCCTAGCTCGCGCTAGCCCTCAGGCCCCAGCCCCTGGCCGCCGTACTGCGCAGGCGGGTTGGCAGTCCGGGCCACCACCTCAATCCCCGCCCCTTAGGCCAAGGCCGGAGACGCCTCCGGGCACGGCGTCTGCCAGCGCCGGGGAGAGACGCTGGGTCCGGAGAGAGAGGCGCAGGGTCCCCGTCCCAGGAGGACGTCCCCTTGTGAGCCAAGTGGCTGACTTTGGGGTTTTAACCGTTTTATTGTTTAACAAGACAAACACTGAAACCTGCCTAAAGCAAATAAATTCCAAGGGGCTTCAGAGCACCAAATCCTGCTGCCCCAAAAACGACCCCTTCCCATCTTTTAGGCAGCCGCGGCGCTGACTTGGATGCTTTTCCGGGTGGGCGAACCGAATGAACCTCAAGAGTGGGTCAATTCTAGGGAAGGAGGCAGGGTCGGGGCGCGGGGTGCGGGGGGGACGTGAATCCCGTCGGAGAAGAAAGCAGAATCTGTAGGGAGAATCCTATCTGAGGGAGGAAGCAAGATCCGTGAAGAGAGGAATCCGGCTTCACTTGGAGGCGGGATCTGGGCGGGGGGCGGGGGAGTCCGGTCTGAGGGAGGAAGCCGAATGTCTGGGGAGAATTCTGTCAGATGGGGAGAACGAGGCCTGTGAGCGGTGGGGGCGTCCTGTCTGAGAGAAACGGCCTTTTTGTGGGAATCCTAAGAGGGAAGCAGAGTCTGGCGAGAATCCTGGGGGCTGGGCAGGGTCGGTGGGGGGGGTGGGCGGAGAGAGAAGGCCTGTCCCGGCTGGGAAGCGGGGCCTACGGCGGAGGCGGACAGCTCCTGTTTGATCCTGTTTGAGGTGGGAGCGGATTCTGGGAGGGGATCGCGTCTGAGGACACTAGGCACGAAGAAAGCCCGAGGGTAGCGTGCCTCGCAGCTGGTCCTTGGGGTGGGCCTTGGCCCCTTTTGCAGGGCTCCTTGGTGCTGAGATCTCTAGTTCAGGACAAGGCTAAAGGGGACAGTGGGGGGCGGGTCAGCTTTTGAGAGGATGCTTAGAGCATGCTGGCTGGCGAGTCTGGCCCCAAGACCCTACTCCTCCGCGTCTCTGGATCCAAACATAAAACCTGTGGGCTGAGCCGTGCGCCCACGCGTGGGGGCGGTGGAGGCGCGTCTGGCCCCACTGGGCGGGGTGTGGCCTTTGTTCCCGAAGGGGGCTGGGGGCCCGTGGGGCTTTGTCTCTGCGCCTGCCTTTGTTCCAGCCCCGCCGCAGCCCCCAAAACCGGGGGCCCGCCCCGCCCGCGGAGTCGAGGCCGGCCTCTCCCCGCCCAACCCACCCACCGGGTCCGCGGGGCCACGCCCCACCGTTGAGTGGCCCGCCCCCTCATGCTGCTCCCCCAAGGCCCTGGCCTCAGACCCTTGCTTCCTTTCTCTGGTAAGTGGGCAGGAAAGTTGACTAGTGCATGGGGTGAGGTGTGGCATCCATTAGTGATAGTTGCTGAGCATTTTCCACAACCCCACCCCTCCCTGTGCCCCAGATCATAGGTAAGGGGGCAAAGGAACTAACATACCTACCCAAACCTCTGGGCCAGACACTAGGGTCAAAATAAGAAGGTGATGGTAAAGACTGTAGGAATGGACTCTCCCAGAGGACTACCTCCAAACGCCTGTGGGTCAGGGTAAACAACTGCAGAGAGCCTGACCAGGCACTGAGAGAGCAGTGAAGTGAGGGGTGTCAGAGATAGCTGGAGGGAGCCTAGAGGTTGCTCAACAGCTAGGTTGGGATGGGTCCTCCAGATTGCCCCTGGTTATGGGCCCTTCAATAGACTAGCAACTGACCCTGTGGTTTCAGTGGCTCATGCTTTTCTCTCTAAACAGTACCTCCTTATTCCTGGGCCCAGTACTTTCTGTCCCAGTATATGGCAGCCACACAGTCAGGGTATAACCAGGTGCCAGCAGTAGGCCTTGAAGATTCCCTCTACCATCTTACTTACCAGGTACCAGGCCACTGCCAGTTCCATTCACCAAATGTCCGCACCAAGTCTTCCGGAACTGCCAGGACAACATTGGGGGGAGGAAATCAACTGGGAACCAGGCTCAGGCAGACTAAGAGAAGCACAAGGGGGCACCCCAGGACAGGTGGAGAGAGAGTAGGCATCCAGGGGGGCAAGACCAAGGCAGAAATCTTGCTCAGATGTGTATGGCAGGACATGGGTACATCTTGGCTCTGTACCCTCAGTAGGCGAGACCAAGTAGTCAGTGGCACCTTCTATTCTCATCCTCTGTGCTCCTTGCTCACCCTTTCAGCATCTCACCCTTCCCAGTCCTGGACCACTGGAAACTGTCTATATTATGACCTTGCAGACAGAACTCAAGGGATAAAACAAGGTGTAAGAGTCACTCAGACTGCACCCAGGCCAGCCATGGCCTACCCACTGCTTCTTTTGAGCACCCACCTGCCAGCAGCCCTCTCTCTTTTCCCCCAAACTCAACACCTGCACCTGGCTCTCCCTGGAAACTTCAGGTGTCACCGCCAAAGCCACTTCCTGGGGAGGTCTTGTGGCTGCTTCACTTCAATCCCTTTCTCCATCATCATAGATTCCATTTGGGAACTGGGCAGTTGTGATAGTTGTACAACATCAGGAATGTACTTAATGCCACTGAATTGTATATTTGTTGTTGTTGTTGTTGTTGTTTTTAGAGAGAGAGAGAGAATGCAAGCGGGGAGGGGCAGAGGGAAAAGAAGAGAGACTCCTAAGCAGGCTTCACGCTCAACACGGAGCCTGACTCATGGCTTGATCTCACCACCCTGAGACCATGACCCAAGCCAAAATCAAGAGTCAGATGCTCAACCAACTGAGCCACCCAGGAGCCTCATGTATATTTTAAAATACAGTTGACCCTTGGGGCACCTATCTGGCTCAGTTGGTAGAGCATGCTACTCTTGATCTCATGGTTGTGAGTTGGAGCCCCAAGTCGGGTATAGAGATTACTTAAAAATAAAATCTCTAGGGCGCCTGGGTGGCTCAGATGGTTAAGCGTCTGTTTTCGGCTCAGGTCATGATCCCAGAGTCCTGGGATCAAGTCCCGCATCGGGCTCCCTGCTCGGCAGGGAGCCTGCTTCTCCCTCTGCCTCTGCCTCTCTCTCTCTCTCCCTGTGTCTCATGAATAAATAAATAAAATCTTTTAAAAAATAAAAATAAAATCTCTAGGGGTGCCTGGGTGGCTCAGGTCATGATCCCTGTGTTGGTCGTGGGCCTCCCTGCTCAGCAGGGAGTCTGCTTCTCCCTCTCCCTCTGCCCCTCCCCCTGTTCGTACTCTCTCTTGCAAGCTCTCTAATAAAAAAATATATTTTTTTTTTAAAAAATCACAAGAGGGGGGCGCCTGGGTGGCTCAGT
>NC_138384.1:50496360-50522891 GCF_054177405.1 Leptonychotes weddellii | reverse complement strand
TTTTTTTTTAAAGATTTTATTTATTTATTTGACAGAGAGAGACACAGCGAGAGAAGGAACACAAGCAGAGGGAGTGGGAGAGGGAGAAGCAGGCTTCCCGCGGAGCAGGGAGCCCGATGTGGGGCTCGATCCCAGGACCCTGGGATCATGACCTGAGCCGAAGGCAGATGCTTAACGACTGAGCCACCCAGGCGCCCCTAAAATAAATAAAATCTTTAAAAAAAGTATAGGTATTGAATTGAGAACAAGTGTTCAAACAAATCCTGGTACAGGAATTTATAGCAATACTATTCACAGTAGCCAAAGGTGGAAACAACCCAATGTCCATCAATTGATGACTAGATAAATAAATGTGGTATTTCCATACAATGGAGCCTTATTCGGCCATAAAAAGAAATGAACTGATACGTACTACAACATAGATGAACCTGAAAACATTACACCAATTGAAAGAAATCAGACACAAAAGACCATACATTATGATTCCATTTATATGAAATATCCAAAATATGCAAACTCATAGAGACAGAAAGTAGATTATTGGTTGTCAGGGACTGGGGGAAGAGGGAAATGAGGAGTTACTGCCAATGGGTACAAGTTTGTTTTTTGTTTTTTTTTTTTAAGATTTTATTTATTTATTTGACAGAGAGAGAGCACAAGCAGGTGGAGTGGCAGGAAGATGGAGAGGGAGGAGGAGAAGCAGGCTCCCCGCTAAGCAGATAGCCCGATGTGGGGCTCAATCCCAGGACCCTGGGATCATGACCCAAGCTGAAGACAGCCACTTAGCCAACTGAGCCACCCAGGCGCCCCAAGTTTTTATTTTGAATTGAGCAAAATGTCTTGGAACTTCTGGATCAACAGGGAGCAAGGAACCTGAGCAGTTCTGAAAGGGTTCCTGGCAGAGACAAATCAGCTGTCAGGGCCCATTTGTGGATAGCTGGTGACTTGGGGATGGGGACCAGGCATGCTAAGGAGTGAGGAAGCTTCAGAGGACAGGCAACTAGGAAACCATCCTTGGTTTGTTTTTTATTTTGGGTGTGGAGCCCAGCATGGGGCTCAAACTCACAACGCTGAGACCAAGACCTGAGCTGAGATTGAGAGTTGGATGCTTAACTGTCTGAGCCACCCAGGTGCCCCATCCTTGTTGTTGCTGTTGTTTTTAAAGATTTATTTATTTGTTTTAGGGGTGCCTGGGTGGCTCAGTTGGTTAAGCGACTGCCTTCGGCTCAGGTCATGATCCTGGAGTCCCAGGATCGAGTCCCACATCAGGCTCCCTGTCTGCTTCTCCCTCTGACCCTCCTCCCTCTCATGCTCTCTGTCTCTCATTCTCTCTCTCGCAAATAAACAAAATCTTAAAAAAAAATTTAAAAAAAAGATTTATTTATTTGTTTTAGAGAGAGAGAGCACACAAGCAGGAAGAGGGGCAGAGGAAGAGGGAGAGAATCTCAAGCAGACTCCCCACTGAGTACAGAGCTCAACATGGGGCTCCATCTCACAACCCTGAGACCATGACCTGAGCTGAAATCAAGAGTCGGACCTCAACCGACTGAGCCACCCAGGCTCCCCTCATCCTTTCTTTTATTTATTTATTTTTTAAAGGGAAGGTTTTTTTGTTTTTTAAGATTTTACTCATTTATTTGACAAAGGGAGACACAGCAAGAGAGGGAACATAAGCAGGGGGAGTGAGAGAGGGAGAAGCAGGCTCCCCATGGAGCAGGGAGCCCGATGTGGGCCTCAATCCCAGGACCCTGGGATCATGACCTGAGCGGAAGGCAGTCACTTAACGACTGAGCCACCCAGGCACCCCTTAAAAGCCATCCTTGCTTTTAAAAGATGCATCCTCATGTGTTTTTTTTTTTTAAGATTTTATTTATTTATTTGACAGAGAGAGACACAGCGAGAGAGGGAACACAAGCAGGGGGAGTGGGAGAGGGAGAAGCAGGCTTCCCGCAGAGCAGGGAGCCTGATGCGGGGCTCGATCCCAGGACCCTGGGATCATGACCTGAGCCGAAGGCAGACGCTTAACAACTGAGCCACCCAGGCATCCCAGATGCATCCTCCTGTTAAAAGAGGAGAGTTGAACAGTGCCTCAAACACGAAGAGGGCAGGGTGCAGAATAGACCATGTCATGAAGGAGGGCAAGGGTCCAGCAGGAGGACAGCTGGTAAAAGCAGGACTGGAGAGGCTTCTGCCTCAGTTGCCCACCATGGCAAGGAAATACTTTTTAGAGAAGCCATGGGCAAGGCACCTGGACAGAAAACAATGAACAAATCTAACTAAACAAATTTAACAACATCTGGGTGGCACAGAAGCCTAAGGCAAAGTGACCCAGACCTCATATTGTATGATTCCATTAATGTGAAATGTCCAGAACAGGCTACTCTGTAGTGACATTAGATTAGTGGTTGCCTGGGACAGGGATGAGAATAGGAACTCACAGTGAATGGGTGGAAGTATCTCATCGGGTACAATGGAAATGTTCTAAAACAGAAGAATGCTAAGGGTTACACACGTGGTAACTCCACTAAAAATGATTGGATTTTATGTACACTGGAAATGGGAGAATTATATGAAAGAGTTGGTGTCCAAAGGCAGGTAAGGCTATGTTGGGCCACCTCAGTGGTGAGGCAACCTTGGGATGGTCGATGTGTGAAGATGTCAAATCCTCTAGGCCCAGGGGGCTCCAAGGAGAAGTGATTGAGGAACGTTGATTAAAATAGAGGGGCATCTGGGTGGCTCAGTCGGTTAAGCATCTGACCCTTGACTCTTGATTTCGGCTCAGGTCATGATCTCAGGGTTGTGAGATTGAGCTCCGTGTCAGGCTCTGCACTCGGTGGGGAGCCTGCTTAAGATTCTCCCTCTCCCTCTGCCCACCCCCCATCCTCTCTCTCCCTAATAAAAAATTTAAAAAATAAAAATAAAATTAAAAAAATAAAAACCCCTGGGGCAGCTGGCTGGCTCAGGAGGAGCATAGGACTCTTGCTCTCAGGGTGCTGAGTTTGAGCCCCAGGATGGGTGTAGTGATTATTAAAAAAAAAAATTAAGTAAACTTTAACTTTAAAAAAAGCTATTACATGTAGGGGCGCCTGGGTGGCTCAGTTGGTTAAGTGTCTGCCTTCAGCTCAGGTCATGATCCCAGGGTCCTGGGATCGAGTCCCGCGTCGGGCTCCTGCTTGGCAGGAAGCCTGCCTCTCCTGCTTGTGTACCCTCTCTCGCTGTGTCTCTCTCTGTCAAATAAATAAAATCTTTTAGGGGTGCCTGGGTGGCTCAGTCGGTTAAGCGTCTGCCTTCGGCTCAGGTCATGGTCTCAGGGTCCTGGGATCGAGCCCCGCATCAGGCTCTCTGCTCTGTGGAGAGCCTGTTTCTCCCTCTCCCCCTGCTCTCTCTCTCTCTCTCTCTGTCAAATACATAAAATCTTAAAAAAAAAAAATCTTTTAAAAAATAAATAATAAAAAATGAAAAAATTATTACATGTGAAAAAAAAAACAAAACCAGAAACATTAATCTGGCTTCAGTAGATTGGTTAAACCAGGGTGGGGACGAAAGGCCTTGAAGGAACATTAGTACCCAGGTGTGCCACCTCCAGGGGCTTTCTCCTTTGCCTATAAGCCGGTTAAGTGTCTGACTTGATTTTGACTCAGGTCATGATCTCAGGGTCATGAGGCTGAGCCCCACGTTGGGCTCCACACTCAGTGGGGAGTCTGCTGGACGTTGTCTCCCTCTACTCCTACCCCAGCTTGTGCTCTCTCCCTCTCAAATAAATAAATAAATCTTTAAGAAAAAAAAAAACGGACAAAACAAGAACATTTGGTGATTTGGGGATGTGAGTGCTCCAGTGTGTGCTATATTATACTTCGTGTTTGTTGTTTTTTTTTCACTTTTCAAAATCAAATCAAGAGCCCAGTACAGGACCCGGTGCAGGGACCCAGGAGAAGTGACAATGGCAGCTGTGGTATTGTGATTATTATTTCAGTTTAGGTCTCCTACTTCCCCTGTGATTTCCTCAGGTCTCTGTCCACAGACTAGCAGGATGCTCTTGTCGTTTACATATGAAAGCAAATTAAACCTTTTCTCTCTGTGTTGCAAATATTCCTCACCCCATTTCCACCCCCACCCCGTCCTCAACAGTCCTTGATCCTTGTCTGGATGCTTCTGTTTTGGTAAGGTCCTGTAGGCACCTTGCTTTATCTGACCCACTGCTCCTATCACCTTCATACACTCTACCAGGGCCTGGGTCTGGGTCCCCTCCAGCCCTCTCCCAAGCTTCCAAAACCTTATGGGTATAGAAATGGGATCCTGGGGGCGCCTGGGTGGCTCAGTCGGTTAAGTGGCTGCCTTCGGCTCAGGTCATGATCCTGGAGTCCCGGGATCGAGTCCGGCATCGGGCTCCCTGCTCAGCAGGGAGTCTGCTTCTCTCTCTCCCTCTCCCTCTGTCTGCTGCTCTGCCTGCTTGTGCTCTCTCCCTCTCTGTTAAATAAATAAATAAAAATCTTAAAAAAAAAAAAAAAAGAAAGAAATGGGATCCCATTACTGCCCTTCCCCCACCCCAAAGGGCTCCTCATTTCCTCAGGCTTGTCAAGAGGGCTAAACCCTCTGCAGCTGGTACCTGCCTTGCCTGGGACCTCCTTCAGTCTCTACCCGATCTGCCTTGTACTAGGAAGCATTTTTCCAGAGACGTGCTTTGTGTCTAACCCCTGGGCCAAGGGGAAGCTCCTGCAAAACTGAGGTGTGTACTTGAATCTTGAAACCTGCTGGGCACCTGGGTGGCTCAGTTGGTTGAGCGACTGCCTTCGGCTCAGATCATGATCCTGGAGTCCCTCGATCGAGTCCTGCATCGGGCTCCCTGCTCAGCAGGGAGTCTGCTTCTCCCTCTGACCGACCCTCCCCCCTCTCATGTGCTCTCTCTCATTCTCTCTCTCTCAAATAAATAAATAAAATCTTTCAAAAAAAAAAAATGAATCTTGAAACCTGCATCCCACATCTGGCACTATCCAGCCCCAGTAGGGTAGGGCTAGGCTTGTAGACAGTGGGACCTGAGCAGTGCTTTACCTGTGGGCAGTGGCTGCCACAGAAGGAGACCCTGTGTGAGAAGCTGGCCAGTAATGGAGGGTGGAGGGAGGTTAGGAACCCTGACTGAGCCAGGAGCAGGGACTGAACCTTATGACTTCTGACCTAAGCTGTGTGTGTGGTTGTGAGGCATGGGTGGGTGGGTCAGGGATTCCTGCCTCTTGGCAGCTGAGGAGGCCCAGTCAAGGAGTAGCTTAATTTCTTCTCCTTTCATGTGTCTGTGACCATTGCAAGCTCACAGGTTCTTCCCTTGATGGTCCGTCAGCCAGTGCCATCTGCCCCTTCTCATCATCTACTGCCTCTAACACTCTAGGACGTGGCCTAGAATCCCCCATACTTGCAGGCCACGTTGACCCCTCCTTGGCTTATTAAACCTGTGTCCTTGGATACACTATGTATTCCTCGAAACGCCCCCACAACCACAGTGATAAGGTCTTTGGAAAGGAGAGGAAAGCAAAATACACGTCTCCTCCAGGCTTGTGTTACTGGAGGCTGCAGCTCCCACCTCCCTTGCTGCCTGAGACTGGTCAGAGTTTGTGTTTCTCCCTCCTGCCTCCTACTGGGCCAGGTCCTCCATCTCACCCTCATCCACTAAGACCTCCTCTGAAGCCACCCATGTCCTCTCCTTCCTACCCTGAATCTGTCCCCTTCTGGCTTTCCCTGCCGAGGTCTGAGTGGCCTCCTGTGTTTGCTGCCCCACAAGATCCACTGCCCTCCCCATGGTCCTTTAAACATGCAGATGGGATGTAGTCCTCCCCCTCTCCCCCCGCAACTCCGCAATCCCCATAGCAGCTCAGCCCACAATTGTCTCACTTTCCTCACCTTACGGAGGGCCACCGTCCCTCCTCAGAGCCCTCATACATGCCTTTCTACCTGCCTGATGTTGTTCCAGCCATGTGTCTGGATGATTCATTCCCTTTCTCCCCCCCCCCCACCCCCCGAGTCCCTCTGCTTGTACGATAGGGTAATGAGACCACCAACGCGGCTGATAAATGCTTGTAAGGCAGAAAGAAATGAAGCATTCAGCAAGGGAGAGGCAAGGGGAAGGTATTCATCAGATGGGAAAACAGTGGCATTTATCAGAAACTTACTGTGTGCAGGCCCTGAGTCTCTGGCAGCTATATTCATTTTCTATTGTTATTTAACAAATTACCACAAACTCAGCAGCTTAAAACAACACCCACCTATTAGCTTACTGTTCTGCAGGTCAGAAACCCAGGCAGCATCCTCTGTTCCAGGTCTCACAGAGGCTGCAATCAGGTTTTGGGCAGGGCTGGGCTCTTACGGGAAGCGCTAGGGGAAAACCAGCTTCCCGGCTCCTTCAGGTAGTCAGCAGATTCCAGTCCCATGCAGGTGTAGACTGAAGTCCTTATTTCCTTGCTGGGTGTCATGTGAGCCTCTTCTCAGATTCTAGACTCCCCCATGTATTTCTTGTCACATGGCCCCCTCCGGCTTCAAAGCCCCTGGAGTCCTTCTACTTCAAGTCTCTCGGCTTTTAAAGGCCCTATGATTACCTTGGGCCTACCCAAGCAATCAAGGATCATCTCATTTTAAGGTCAGCTGGTTAGTAACCTTAATTATATCTGCCACGGACTGTATATAAGTCCCTGTATATAAGTCCTGGCCTGGGATCTTGGAGTGGGCGCTTTTAGAATTCTGCCCCCCCTATAGGAGAGGACTTACAATGTCCCAGAATCCTGTGCAATCAGGCCCAGGACAGGGTGAAGCTGCTGTTAGCACCTCTCTTCCTGTTTAGGTAGTAGTAATAGCAGCAGGTGTCTGTCAAGGTGAGGGACACAGATGACCCCCACCTCTACAGGTCCTGAGACAGAAGACAGGGAGGTTTGAAGTCAGGGAGAGTCCCCAGAGGAGTAGTGGCAGCTGAGCTATGTAAGAGAATGCTACAAAAAGAGGGAACAGGGGCGCCTGGGTGGCTCAGTCGTTAAGCATCTGCCTTCGGCTCAGGTCATGGTCCCAGGGTTCTGGGATCGAGCCCCGCATCGGGCTCCCTGCTCAGCGGGGAGCCTGCTTCTCCCTCTCCCACTCCCCCTGCTTGTGTTCCCTCTCTCGCTGTGTCTCTCTCTGTCAAATAAATAAATAAAATCTTAAAAAAAAAAAACAAAAAACAAAACAAAAAGAGGGAACAGCACGTGCCAGCCTTGAGGCAGGCAGAACCAAGGCCCTGAGGAATGAGGAATGACAGGATTGCAGAGGGGCTACTGAGGTTGGATGGAGCAGACCCAGGGGGCTGGGCAGGCCATTCTGACAGGTCCAGATTCTGAAGAAGGACACTGAGGCCATTAGACTTGGGTTTAACTAGGTTCCTCAGGGCACGGGCCACAGGATAGGCTGCCAGTGGGGACAGTGGTTCCCCTCCTGACCTTCAACACATCCACAACACAGCTGCCCAAGGTGGAAGGCTGGTACTCTGATCTTGTCCTCGTACTGGAGGCTAAGCCAGCCCCCCTCCCCCCATGCTGGATTCCACACCTGCTGCACAAGGCATAGGGCCCACCCAGGTCTCAGGGAATCTTCTGACCTTTTTGTCCTCCTGCCTGCCTCTAGCCCCCATGAGCGAAGTGTAAAGCTAGGCCAGCCCACCACTCCAGCCTCTAGCCTGGTTCACAGGATCCTAGATACCAGCCCCATCTCAAGGTCCTTGAAAACCGAGGCTGTTTCCTCTGCCCGCACAGCTCTTCCCACATATTGTCTCCTAAACTGACTTCTGATCTTCACCGCCCTGGCAGACGCACTACCCGTCTCACCCCTGCCCTTCTTCTGTTCTGAGGTGTGTCCCAGAGCGCTGCGTGCAAAGGCACTCAGTTCAATATCCATTCATACTTTTGTTCACTACTCGCCCTGGGGCAGGCGGGCCTGGTGTGTGTGCGGGGAGGCAGGGGGCATAGAGACAGGCTGCCTCCACCTTCTACCTGGGACCCAGGCTCAGGGGCGGAAGGCGGGAGCCAGAGGCTGGGGTGGTGTCTGCTCCCTCATTCCGCTCGTAGCCACGGGCGGGAGTGGAGGTACGCTGCAGGGATGTCTCTGCTCTGCACGCAGGGCTGGAGTCCGGCGGACCAGGGACAAGCCCTACTGCTGGTTCCACTCATGCTGCGGGCAGAGGGCCGTCACCTGGGGTCGCAGCGCAGTCCGAGCCAGCCGAGACAGGGGGGTCGCAGCGCAGTCCGAGCCAGCCGAGACCTACCTGAGGCTTCGGACCGCCTTCCCAGCCTCCGTCGCCGTGCTCCAGCTGTAGTTGCAGCCCCGCGGCGAGCGCACGGGGGCGTGGCCCACAGATGGACCGCGCAGGCCCCGCCTCGTCCCTGTGCCTAGGGCAACGCCGGAAGCGTGCTCTGGCCCAGACGTTCCTCGCTGCCCCGCCGCCCGAGCCTCTGCGACTTGAGTTCCGACTCTGACTAGAGCAGGAAGTGCGGCCTGGCCGCGGCGGCGGATCGCCACAGAAACACCGGAAACGTGCTCTGACCTAGCGCTTCCCAACCCCACCGCGGCTGCAGACTTCGGTTCCGCCGGCGTCGTCCCCCGAAAGTGCGGCCTGGTCGGCGGTGAGCGGCAGAAGGCCACGTCCCGGCCGCGTGCCTGAGGAGGAGCCGGAGGTGGGGTCTGGCGGGCATCCCCCTGCTGCAGGGCCCACGGGCAGGCCGGGGCGTGCCAGGGGAGGGGCACCGGCGCTAGGCTTGGAGCGCACGCTGTGGACGTGAGGGGGCGCTGCAGGGTGGGGGCATGGCTCTGGCGATCGCGCGCAGGCGGGAAATACAGGCTGGCCGGGGTCTGGAGCGGGTGCAGCCCGAGCGTCTCAGAGAGGGCCTCAGGGTTCAGGGTAGGGCGCGAGCAATTGAGCAGAGTATGGGAGAGGGTGCTTGGAGCAAAGTGTGCGGCGAGGGCAAAGGCGTGGCGGCCAGACTGCGGCGCCATACCCGGGGGGGGGGGTGGGCCTTTGTTCTGAGGCGCCGAAAAGGCCCTGCGGCATCTGGACCGAGAGATAAGAGACCGGGAGCAGGGCGGGGGCGGGTCGGAAGACGCAGGCTTTAAAGGGTACGGTCGATGCGCAAGTTTCCGCCCCAATCGCCCAGGCACGGATTTGAAGTTCTCTAGTCGGTGGGTGAATAAAGACGGGGAACGGGCTGTGGCATAGGAAACAGCACGTGCAAAGACTTGGCTTGTTTGAAGAGTTGCCAAGAATTAATTCGTCGCCATGGAGGGCTCTGAGCCCAGGAGGGTCCCGAGCTGTCAGGTCTGAACAGGCTCCCTCTGGCTGTCGCGTGGGGAATAGATCGGGGGGCGGGGATCACAAGGAGATGGCTCCATCAGCCTCGGCCGGAGGTACCGGGGCAGTGGCGGAGTGCGAAGTGATCTCAGGGTGAGATGTGGAGCATGCAAGAAACGGAGGGGCTGGCCCCAAAAGAGGAAAGGTGATTTGGGCATGAGGAACCGGAGGGGGGTGAGTCTGAGACCCCCATTAGACCCGAAAGGTTAAGAGAGGCTGCACTCCGGGGCTGTGTGATCCAGCCTGAGCCAGGCTGGTGGAGAGTGGGTGAGTGTCAGGGTGCGTCCTGTGACCGACTGTTCTCCCCTAGACTGGAGGTGCGTGTGGGCTGGGTGCAGGATGAGCCAGGTATCCCATCTTTGTTTGAAAGACGGAAGACTGAGTCCTAGTGAGCATGGTGCCTGCTTGGCGGGTGAAGTAGCAGAGCTTCTCAGATTCCCGGAGTCCCCTGGGGGATGGTATCCCCTCCCCCTTCCAGTGTCTGAGGGTGGGCAAATTAAGTGGAATTAGGAGGTCAGAATTTTGACAAGAATCATGCTGATACGGAGGCAGCTGCTGCACCACCTTTGCCCTCCGAATCACACACGCTGCACGATCCACGCAAGCCCCCTCTCTATGCCACACCCACACCGCGTGCCCTACAAGCCATATCGAGATTCCAAGAACACCAGGCTGCAAGAGGTACCTCCCTACCTGTGGTGCTGGGGTTGGCAAGAGACCATGTATCTTTCTCTTATGGGGCACTTGCCAGGCTAGTGCCCAACTTATTCTCAACCCTTTGTGACTATGCACACCCTGAATCGCTTAGTCCAGGAGGCAGGCAGGGCGTGCCACCCCACCCCAAGAAGACCTCTGTATACACTAGTTAATCCAATTCCAAGCCAACAGACCTGGGTCTCCACAGGACCTTGGATGCTCCAGGCTTAGGGGATGTGGCAAAGGAAGATCAAAAAGAAGCTGCTTGGGGAGGATTCACAGCCAGCCAGGGAAGGGAGTGGGTAAGGTGTGGCAGCCAGTTCTGTATGGGGGCCCCTGCAGTCTTCTCCACAGAGCTGCCCCCTGGGAGGGGGACTTGGGGAAGGTTTATGGATTTGGAATTAGGGGAAGGGTTGGTGGGTGGGCTACTATAGGGGAAGCTGAGCTCTGGACTCTCCCCTGGGGAGTAAGCAAGACTGGGAGGGAGGCAGAGCTTTGGTATTCCCAGCCTTCTTCCAGGGGTGTGCCAGGGGCTCCGGAGGCAGAGCTGCAGAGGCCCTGGAGACGGGGTGGTGTTTGGTGAGTCCTGTGTCCCGTGTATGGGAACAGGACTGCCAGAGGCCTTTTCGAGAGGGCTGAGGTTCGCAAAGCCTGGGGCTGTGGTGCGCCCACGGGCCCTGTCCTGCAATAAGGGCTCAAGGGACAGGGATAGTGGGGCGGGGGAGGGGGTGGGTGCCCTGCTGACCCCCCTCTCCCCGCCCACACCCCCTCATCCAGTGCAGATGGCGGCGGCAGAGGCGGTGCACCACATACACCTGCAGAACTTCTCCCGCTCGCTGCTCGAGACCCTCAACGGGCAGCGGCTGGGCGGTCACTTCTGCGACGTGACGGTGAGGATCCGCGAGGCTTCGCTGCGTGCACACCGCTGTGTGTTGGCTGCCGGCTCGCCCTTCTTCCAGGACAAGCTGCTGCTCGGCCACTCGGAGATCCGCGTGCCGCCGGTGGTGCCCGCGCAGACGGTGCGCCAGCTCGTCGAGTTCCTCTACAGCGGCTCGCTTGTCGTGGCACAGGGCGAAGCCCTGCAGGTGCTCACGGCCGCGTCCGTGCTGCGCATCCAGACGGTCATAGACGAATGCACGCAGATCATTGCCCGCGCCCGCGCGCCGGTCCCGGGCGCGCCCGCACCCCTACCCACGCCCGTGCCCCCTCCTCTTGCACCCGCGCAGCTACGCCACCGCCTGCGCCACCTGCTTGCCGCGCGCCCTCCGGGCCACCCCGGTGCAGCGCATAGCCGCAAGCAGCGCCAGCCAGCGCGCCTGCAGCTGCCTGCGCCCACTGCGCCCACCAAGGCCGAGGGGTCGGACGTCGACCCCGCCCTACCGGCGCCCCCGGACGACGGCGGCGATGGCGACGAGGAGACCGATGATGAAACCGATGGCGAGGACGGCGAAGGCGGCGGCCCGGGAGAGGGCCAGGCGCCCCCTCCCTTCCCCGACTGCGCCGCCGGCTTCCTCACCGCCGCCCCTGACAGCGCGTGCGAGGAGCCGCCTGCACCCGCTGGCCTCGCTGACTACGGCGGCGCGGGGAGGGACTTCCTTAGGGGGGCGTCGGCTGCCGAGGACGTGTTCCCGGAGAGCTACGTGTCCGCTTGGCAAGATGAGGATGGCACCGCCGCGGAAGCCTGTCCCACCGAGACCCCGGCTCCGCCTGACTGCGTCCTGTCCGGATCCCGCGTCCCCGGCGTGAAGACCCCGGGGCCTCCAGTCTCGCTTTTCCCGTTTCATCTGGGCGCTCCTGGGCCACCTGCGCAACCTTCTCCCGCGCCCTCCGGCCCTGCTCCTGCACTCTCCTCCGCCTTCTACCCCGCGCTCCAGCCAGATGCGGCCCCCAGCGCGCCTCCAGGGGAGGCGCCGGCCCCGCCCGCCGCTCCCGCCGTGGCCCCCTCGGCCACCCCTGCCCGAGCCCCGGGTGCCACCGAGCCACCTGCCTATGAGTGCAGTCACTGCCGCAAGACGTTCAGCTCGCGGAAAAACTACACCAAGCACATGTTCATCCACTCGGGTGAGCCGGGATGGGTCTCTGAGCCAGCCCCTTGGTCATTGGAGATTCAAGCCTGAGGGGGGACTGGGCACTGGGCAAGTTGGGTGGAGGCACTCATGCGGTTCTGATGCTGTTTCATGACCCCAGGGGAGCCTGGAAATTGAGCCCCCAGTGCGACGTATAGGGGGGAGGGGAAGCCCCTCCACATGGAGAAGCAGGCACTCCTGCATCCCCTACCTCGATTTAGTGGTGCAGGGGGAATCCTACTGCTGCATTAGGGAGCAGGAACTTGCCCAGAGCTTTTGGGAAGCTGCCAGTGAAGCCTTTACTCACCGCGATGGAGCTTGGGATGATCAGGAGGAAAAGAGCCTTGGCAGGGATATATAGCCAGGTTGGGGAGCAGTGCTGCAGGGAGCCTCCTGGGTCTTCTGGCTGTCTGTGGGTCCGGTGGCTGGGTCTGGATGTGAGGGAGGGTGAGTTCGCTGGCCTAGGGAAAGCGTGCAGAGTAGGCAGAGAGGTGCCCTGATCAGCGCTGGAGGACGGAGGTGGGGCTGCATAGTGGGGACCCCGCAGCTGCAGAGGGAGGGAAGGGGAGCTCCTTGAAGACCATGGAGAGGTCCCCTAAGACCTCAGCTGGTCTGGGAGGTGCTCTGCAGTGGCTGAGGGAGAGACAGAGTGCTAGGCTGGACCAGTGGAGATTGTGGAGCTAGGGCCTGAGGTGGTGGCTGGCAGGTCCTGGGTGTGTTGCGGAGTGTGTGGGGTTCTCCCTAGGGGCTCAGGTGGAGGACAGGGGTATGGAATGTCAAAGACTGCTAGCAGGGCTGAACTGGATGTTGTTAGGAAAAGCACAGATTTGGCTGGAAATCCTGTGGGAGTGGAATGGGGAGTTCTGCAGGGCCAGGAATTTGGGATTTCACTGTGAATGGTGGGGAGGGCATCAGTGTTCTGAGGTGAGGAGTGACTGAGATGGGATTTACAGTGTAAAATCCCCACCTGGCTGTCTTGGAGATGAAAGGGAGAGGATACAGGCATAGGTAGAGAGCCTGTGGAGAGCTGCCAGGGGCCCAAGGTGGTACGAACCAAGATTTGCCAGCTTTGTGCCTCTGTAGCCAGGTGCCAGGCCTGGTTGGTCTGCGGGAACCCCTGCCCAGGCACTGCCCTGCTGTCCTCTGCCACTGAGATAGGTTTTTTATTAATACCTGATGACTTTAAGGGCCACACAGCCTGCACTGTCACCCCCAGGTACATTATAAGTGCCAGCAGACGAAGGTTCTGGGCAACAGGGGCTTCTAGTAGGAAGGGGCACGTGTGCCTGTGTCTCTCCCAGTGTAAGCCTAGCGGGCCTTGCCAGACTGTCCCCAGAATGGTGGCCAGCGATCAGAGAGTGCTCCAGGGGCATAGCAGGAGTGGAGGGAGGGCAAGTCCCTGGAGGTGGGGGGAGACCCCAGTGGTCAGTCCCGATGGGCAACGATGTCCCAGACCAGCAGGATTCCCTGTTGGGAGGGTACCTGTTAGAATTGGGGGCGCCTGACAGTGGTATCCCGGTAGGACGGTAAGGGTCTGGGAAAGGGGCGTCCCCGCTGAGTGGGGAGAAATACTGGGTCATGTCGCGGCGGGGGGGGGGGGGGACGCGGTGTCCCTGCTGGGCAGGAAGGTCCGGGAGGGAAGGGAGTGTCCCTAATGGACAGGGGGATTCCGGGTTGATGGGCAGCCCGGGAGGAGAGGGGAGTCCCTGCCAGACAAAGATTCCCGGGGCGGGGCCCCTTCCCAGCTGACATACGTGCGCGGCACGCCCTGTCGCCCACAGGGGAGAAGCCCCACCAATGCGCCGTGTGCTGGCGATCTTTCTCACTGCGCGACTACCTGCTGAAGCATATGGTCACACACACAGGCGTGCGCGCCTTCCAGTGCGCTGTCTGCGCCAAGCGCTTCACGCAGAAGAGCTCACTCAACGTGCACATGCGCACGCACCGGCCCGAGCGCGCGCCCTGCCCCGCCTGCGGCAAGGTCTTCTCACACCGCGCGCTGCTCGAGCGCCACCTGGCCGCGCACCCTGCGCCCTGATCCAGTTCTGGGCCTGGCTACGCCCACCGCAGGATTGACCACGATCCCGCGCAGTAGGCCACCCTCTGCCGGGTTAGGGACGTCCCGTGGAACTAGGCCACAACCACCGCGGGACCGGTAACATCCCTGCCTAGACGCCCGGACCACATTCCCACCACCAAACCACACTTTCCCCAGAGCGCAGGCCTTCCCTCTGCTTCCACCCTTTCCCCCAGACCTGACCAGGGGTCCGGCCTGCCTTACTCCTCTCCTCCCTCGTACTTAGACCCTCCTGACGGTGGCAGGCTGGGGCTGGGTTTGGTCAGGGACCCGACCACCCCTGAGAACTGGATCATCTCCAGTCTAAACTCAGAGACCCTTGGGCCAGGCCCAAGATTTGTGGCTTGAGTGGGGTGGGTTCTGGAGCTGCTCCTCTGCCCCAGTGTCGAGCTGGGCATGATCCCTGGCTCCCCACCGTACCCCTTCCTCAGTCTGGCGTCTAGGGGGCTCAGGTGGACCCATCATGGACTGGGACAGGGCCTTGGGACTCCCACTCTCTAATAAAATACTGGGGCCATGGGTTCCAAACTCGGAAGCTGTGAGCTCCCAGACCCGTGCATTTCTCATCATCACAGACTGGTTGTGGGCCTCGGGGCTCAGTGCCCCCGTCCCTGGGCAGCTAACCCTAACCTCCCAGGCTCCCTGGGCAGAGACAGGATGATCCACTTGGCCGCTCATGCCTCTGTTCTCCAGGAGGAAGTGGGATGCACATATGACTGGCACTTGACTCTTCTAGAGCCCTTCGTCCTATGGGGAGAGGTACAGGCCAGCCCTGAGGTGCATCTAGAAGAAAGAAGCCATATGTGGGAAAGATGCAGACTTCGAGGCCCTTCCCGCTGGAATCTCAAGGCCCTTTGGACTCTAGGCTTCCCCTCCCCCAACCTGATGGGCATGATGGTTGAGCACCTTACTTTGGGGTGGTGGGGAAGGTGTCCAGGGAGTCTTTGAGGCCAGGCTGCCATGTGGGGATCTGAGCTCCAGGATGCCTACCCTGGCGGGTAAGTTCTGAAGTGTAAGGCGGGGGGTGGGGCAAAAGGGGAGAAGCAGCCAGGACCCCTGGGCTGCTAACCAGGGGGCTGAAGGTACTGATCCCTCGTAGCAAACCAGTGTCACGAGACTCCGCATCAGTTCGGCTGCCAGCCCAGAAAGCAGCCACTCTTCTGCTTCCAGAGCATTGGCGGCACCTGACCCTGGGCATCCTGTCTTAAGGATTTGGAGCAGGAGGAGAGGGGTTTGAACTGAAGACCTGCGGGCTCCCAGGTCAATGGCACCGCCTCTCTGAGCTCCCCCTCTGTGACTGCCTCCCAGAGGTGAAGGGCTAAGGCTTTCCGGTCCAACCATTGCCCACGTTCTGGGCGGGGGGAGTTTAGCCTCCTGAACCCCATGGATGCCAGGGGGTGGGGCAGACTCAGCCCAGCATATGGGAGGGGGTGGGGATATCAGAACTGGGTTTGAATTTAGGCACTGATTTTGTTCCTTCAACTATTTGCGGAGTGCCAGGCACATACCTGGCTAGAGGTAGGCACAGCGAAACAAGTCGGGTTAAAAAGGGCTGGGGGGTGGAGTCCTGAGGCCAGAAGCCTTGCTGTCAACACCTCCAGGGCCACTGTCAGGGGGTGGGGGTGGGGGCGGGACTAAGGGGTCAGAGATCTGGGCCAGGCAGCCCCTGGCAGAAGTTACTAGCAGTCTGTGGACACTTCTCTGAGGAGGGAGCGGGCGCCATGGGCATCTGGCTGCGACTAGCCTTGTTACTGTTGGTGCTGTGGGCTCTGGGGCAGCCCCCGTGGCCTGCGGCTGTGGCCCTGGCACTGCGCTGGCTCCTGGGAGACTCCATCTTCTGCGTGCTGCTCGGCCTGGCCCTGCTGGCGCAGCCCTGGCTCTGGCCCTGGATGCCCCACTGGCTGAGTCTGGCAGCCGCGGCGCTCACACTGGCTCTGCTGCCCGCACGGCCGCCCCCAGGGCTGCGCTGGCTGCCTGCAGATATGGCCTATATTGCCAGGATCCTCCGCCTGGGCCTGGTTGTCAGAGTGCGCATGAGACGCCACCCGCCCGACACCTTTGTGGATACCTTCGAGCGACGAGCACGAGCACAGCCGGGTCGCACGCCCTTGGTGTGGAAGGGGCCAGGGAGCCGCTCAGTCACCTTCAGGGAGCTGGACGACAGGGCATGCCAGGCAGTGTGGGCCCTGAAGGCCGAGCTGGGCGGCCTCACAGGCTTGCTTGGCGGGGAGTCGGCTGCCCTCCTGGTGCTGGACGCCCAGACCATTCCGGCCTTGGGTTTGTGGCTGGGATTGGCCAAGCTGGGCTGCCCCGTGGCCTGGATCAATCCGCATGGCCGGGGAGCACCCCTGGTGCACTCAGTGCTGAGCTCTGGGGCTCGGCTGCTGGTGGTGGACCCAGGTGAGGAACCCAGAGGCTAGAAGAGGACAGAGGGTCCTGGTGGGGGGCTAGGCAAGGAGATCCTTGCTTCCTACCTACCCTCACAGGCAATTACAGTCAAAGCTTAATTGCTGGAAAGTAATTATGAGGGCACCAGAGGTTTTTTTTCATGTTTGTTTCAATCCTTTTTTTTTTTTTTAAGATTTATTTACTTTAGGGACACCTGGGTGGCTCAGTGGGTTAAGCCTCTGCCTTCAGCTCGGGTCATGATCCCAGGGTCCTGGGACTGAGTCCCACGTCAGGCTCTCTGCTCAGTGGGGAACCTGCTTCTCTCGCTGCTTGTGCTCTCTCTCTGTCAAATAAATAAAATCTTTAAAAAAAAGATTTATTTATTTATTTATGTTAGAGAGTGAGCAGGGGTAGGGGCCGAGGAAGAGGGAGAGAGAACCCTTGAGCAGACTCCCCGCTGAGCGCAGAGCCCCATGCAGTGCTCTCAGGGTTCGATCCCAGGACCCCGAGACCATGACCTGAGCTGAAACCAAGAGTTGGCTCAGCCTGACTGAGCCACCCAGGCGCCCCTGTTTTAATCCTTTTTGCCAACAAATACTAATTATGGGGCTCTATCTTTGGGTCTCGGGTCTCCCCTCCTGACCTCAAATGTGGGCCTCTCCCCAATTTCTCTTCTGACCTGTCCCTGCAGACCTCCGGGAGAACCTGGAAGAGGTACTTCCCAAGCTACAGGCAGAGAACATCCGATGCTTCTACCTCAGCCATTCTTCCCCAACACCAGGAGTGGGGGCTCTGGGGCCTGCTCTTGATGTTGCACCCACCGACCCTGTGCCCACTGACCTACGTGCTGGGATCACACCACAGAGTCCTGCCCTGTTTATCTACACCTCAGGGACCACTGGTGAGGGTGCCCAGCAACCCTAGCCCTGACCTCTGAACCCTAATGCTGCCCTAACCCCAAGCTTGACATGTGCCTCAAACTTGACCTCTGAAACCCATCCTACCCTTTGATTGTGACACTTGGCCTGAACTCTGACCCCCAATGTGTTTTGACTGGTCAGTGCCAGAATCTTGCCTCTGCCCAGTAAACAGCCACTGAAACCCTACCTGAGCTTTGGAATTTACCCTCTGAACCCCAAATCCAATTTTTCTTCCCTGAGCCCACCCACTAATCCCCATACTTGCACACCTCCTAAGAGCCTCAAGCCCCTGACCACGGAGACCCACTCCTATGTGCTGTCCTTTCACCACCCACCCTTCCCACTCCATTCCCCAGGGCTCCCAAAGCCGGCCATTGTCACGCATGAGCGACTGCTGCAGATGTGCAAGATGCTGTCCCTGGGTGGGGTCACAGCTGATGACGTGGTCTACACAGTCTTGCCTCTGTACCATGTGATGGGGTTTATCCTTGGGGTCCTCAGCTGCCTGGAGCTCGGTAAGCCCTTTTCTGAAGACCCCTCCAATCTACGGGACCTCCAGACTCAAAGTCAGGGTGGAGCTTTCAGGGTAACAAGGCCCCACAGGTTACCCAGCACCGAAGTTCTTACCTTTGACAAAGGACACACAGCAGCAGGCCCCAAGGCTACTTGGGCAGAGACTTGGTCACTTAGTCCCTAATGGCTTTGCTGTTGTCAGAAAGTGACAAGCTGATATGAGTGCTGGGATGGTCAGTGAGGGTTAGGTGTTCACCAAGCATTCCATTGGGCTATCTTCCTGGACACCTGACTAGCAATTCAGACTGGGAACTCTCCAGTATTTTCTTTTTGAGTTTTTATAAAAACAAACTTTGAAACACATACAAATTTCTAAATATTTCTACATGAATTCTCATGTACCCACCATCCAGCTTCAGCCACCATCAGCATTTTGCTTTCAAACATACACAGTAAAGCAAAAGTAGAAAAAATAGTTTGATGATGTCTCACATATCCTCACCCACCCTGGACAATTGTTAACATGTTGCCAATCTTTCTTCATATGTATTCCCCTCTTTATTTCTCAATTATTTTAGAACAAATCCTAGACACTGTATCTTTTTGTTTGTAAGTACTCAGTATGTATCTCTAACATACAAGGACTTAAGAACTGTCACCATAGTGATAATCACATCTGACAAAATTAACAGTAACTCTAATATCATCTGTTGCACAGGTCATGTTTGAATTCCCCCAATGACATGTCTAATTGTTTTTTTCTGTTTTGCTTTTTACAGTTAAAGTCCCCTCACTGTACTTGCTTGTTTGTTCTCTGCTCCTCTTTCCCCTGCATTTCTTGTTAGACTGGAAATTTCCTCTAGAGACGTTAGATTCCGTTCAATTATTGGTGGCAAGAACCTTGGTGGGATGCATTATACTTCCTAACACATCACATGGAAGGCAGCTCATAACTGTTACCCTACCTTAGAGAGGCTAAGATGAATTGGGGAGCTGTATGTATGTGTGTATGTATGTATAGTTGACACGTTACAGTAGTTTCAGGTGTACAATGTAGCAATCAGACAAATCTACACATTGGGGGGCTTTAATTGGAAAACTCCCTGTCAACCTTCCCCCTGGTTTTACCAGCTCTTGAAGACCTTTCCTGAATCAGGCATTTCATCAGGGGTTGCAAACAAAGTTGTCACTTTCAAGGCCAGCATCCATTTTCACACAGAAGGCATTGTTTTTTACCTCCTTGCCAAAAATACAGCCTCAAAGAAGACACACACTTGCTACCTCACCAGGCACACGAGCAATTGTCCCTTTGGGTGCAGGGATGATAATATTTAGCTTGCAGGGTTTTTTGAGGATTAGGGTTGAGGTAGGGAGAGTGCTTTCCACAAAGCCAGCTGCAGAGGAGGTGATCAGCTAAAAAAGGGTCACTTTCCTGGAGTGATAAGTAGTGGCCTGTAAAATTTATTAATCCACGTGTCCATCCTTCAAGACATCCTTCCACCAACTCACGCATCCATCTACTAACCTACCTCCTCACCCACCCACCCATCCATCTATGCCACCACCAATCCATCTGCCCAGCTAGACATTCATAAAACATTTATCATAATCAAGAGTGATTAATATTCATAGCCCTTATTTAGCAGTGCTCACTTTGTACCAAGCATTGAGCTTGGTACACATTCTGGAGATAGAATGCAAACCCATGTGCACCTATGCTCTTCTTATGTGGGTGGTCCTAGCTGGGTCAGGGACACACAGATGAGCTCCAAATCCTGTGCTTCAAAGGGCCACAGCTAGGTGATCAAAGCAGCTTATCACAGTGGCATGGAAGCATGACCTGAAACCCTTTCCTCTCCCCACTCAGGAGCAACCTGTGTCCTGGCCCCCAAGTTCTCTGCTTCCCGCTTCTGGGATGACTGTCGGCTGCATGGTGTGACTGTGATCCTGTATGTGGGTGAGGTCCTGCGGTACCTGTGTAACACTCCACAGGTGAGGGGCTAAGATTAGGGCTCCATGGTGAACACCTCAGGTATGATCCTAGATGTCATCTCAGGTAAAGGTTTCAGAGAGATTCAGGTACAGGACTCAAGCAAGGTCCCTTAGGTAAAACACCCCAGGCAACAGCCACAGTTAACGCATCCCACACAAGGTTTCCAATCATGGCTTCTATGATGATCAGCAGTGCTACCTTGGGCAGGTGACTTCACCTCTCTCAGCCTCAATGTCCTCATTTGGAAAATGAGGATAATAACTCAAAGGAGGTATTTGTGAGAATAAAACATATATAAAGTGCCTAGAACAAAGGGTGATTCGGGGTAAACTCACTAGATGTGAACTTATCAGCAATGAGGTATGGATCCCAGATAAAATGCTTCAGGTAACTACCTCCAGGTAAGGCCCCAAGGTGTCTCCCCAAGGTGAAACTTCAAGTCACTCCCCAGTTTACCTCCAGGTAAAGGCCCCTAAGTAACCCCTCCAGGTAACCTCCCCCCAGGTAAAAGTTCCAGGTACTACCCCTATATAAGATCCTAGATATTTCCTCTAGGTAAGCCCTGGATAAGGCCTCCAGTCACCCCTAGGTATCCCTTCAGGTAAGGCTTTTAGGTAACTTACCCCCAGGTAACCTCTGCAGGTAACCCTCCAAGTACAGACTCCAGGTAACTACTCTCAAGTAAGAACCCTTGGTAGACTTCCTAGGTATAGATGCCCCCCCACAATCACCTCCCAGGTAATTCCTCAGGTAAAGACCAAGAGATAGCCTTCCTAGGTAAGGGTTCTAGGGCACACTCCTCTTCACCCTTCTTGGGATGTCCCTGCAGCGACCAGAGGACCAGACACATACAGTCCGCTTAGCAATGGGCAATGGACTCCGGGCAGATGTGTGGAAGTCCTTCCAGCAGCGCTTTGGCCCCATTCGGATCTTGGAAAGCTATGGCTCTACAGAAGGCAACATTGGCTTCGTCAACTATCCAGGGCGCTGTGGGGCCCTGGGCAAGATAAGCTGCTTGCTTCGAGTGAGTGGGTTGGGTGGGACGGTGGCCCTGATTGAGGCTGAGCCCACAGGACCTCTACTGACACTTCCCCACCCTCCACTCAGATGCTGTCCCCCTTTGAGCTTGTACAGTTCGACACGGAGGCCGAAGAGCCTGTCAGGGACAATCAGGGATTGTGTGTCCCTGTGGGGCCAGGTACAAGGGTTGGGAAACCTTCCCTGGGTGTGGGAAGGGCGGGGGCCATCTGGTCCTTGGCTGGAACAAGCTGCCCAAAGCCTTGAGGTCAGTGCCCAGTGGTGGTGTCTGCTGCCCTCACCTCGTCTGACCACTGCCTGGGACCCTCTGCCTCTCAGCTTCTCAGCTCTGCCTGGCTCCTCTGCCTCAATCTCTTGCTTTACTGGGTCTCTGGGTGTCCATTTGTGGAAGCCATGTCCTCCCAGGCATCAGTCTCTTGTCCAGTACCTTCTCCTAGGGTCTTCTCTCCTGGGGCCATGCGCGGTCTTGGCCATATCTCTTTCTTCCCACCACCATTTGTCTCTGTCCCGTGTCCTTCCCTTGTTATCCTCTTTCTATTTCTAGTGGGCCCCCCAATGTCTCCTGTCTCCCAGTCTCTGTCTCCCCTCCCCCATCTTTATCTCTAGGACTCTCTCTGTCTCTTCTTTGGCAGGGTCTCGGTGATGAAGAGTTCACCATGGTTGGTAACCCCCGGCCGGGGGCTGGTGGGTTGTGCCGTTCTTGGCCATGGTTAATGCCCTAATTCCAACTCCTACCCCCAGGGGAAGCGGGGCTTCTGTTGACCCAGGTCTTGAGCCACCAACCTTTCGTGGGCTACCGCGGGGCGCGAGAGCTGTCGGAACGAAAGTTGGTGCGGAATGTGCGGCGCAGGGGTGACGTTTACTTCAACACCGGCGACGTGCTGACCATGGACGAAGAAGGCTTCCTTTACTTTCGCGACCGCCTCGGGGACACCTTCCGGTCGGGTCCCGGACGGGACTGGGAGAACGGGTGGCAGGGGCTTCCTGGTCCTTTGAGGGAGCCAGGCTGAGGAGGCGGGACTTCCGGACCCAGAGGGGCGTGGCTTCTCGGTCCTGAAGGGGCCGGAGTTGGGCAGAACCACCTATCAGATCTTGCAGGAGGAGGGGCTTGGTGGGCAAGAGGCGGGGCCTCCGCTTTGCCACGGTTGCGTTCACTGGCATTGGATTCAACCCCACAGATGGAAAGGTGAGAACGTGTCCACGCGGGAGGTGGAGAGCGTTTTGTCACTCGTGGACTTCCTGCAGGAGGTGAACGTCTACGGTGTGTCTGTACCAGGTGTGGAGGATCTGCCTCATTTTAAACCTCCAACAGCTTTGTGGGCAGAGGGGTGTTTTCCAGATTTTACAGGTGGGAGAGCTGTTGGGGTACAGCCAGTGAGCAGAGATGGGCCAAGTGAGAGGGTCAGCCATGGGCACTGTGAGTTGGGTGATCTGAGAATGACTGGCGTGTTCCCCAGGTTGTGAGGGCAAGGTGGGCATGGCTGCCGTGCAGCTGGTCCCCGGCCAGACCTTCGATGGTCAGAGGATGTACCAGCATGTCCGCACTTGGCTCCCTGCCTATGCTGCACCCCATTTCATCCGTATCCAGGTGAGCTCAGGGTGGCAGAAGTAGGTGGATGGGAGGTCTTGGCCAGGGCCTCACAGTCGGGTTATGCTTACTGCCCCTGCAGGACACCCTGGCAATCACAAGCACATTCAAACTGGTGAAGTCACGTTTGGCGCGTGAGGGCTTCAATGTAGGCATCATTGCTGATCCCTTGTTCGTGTTGGACAACCAGGCCAAGGCCTTCCGGCCCCTCACGGTGGACGTGTACCAGGCTGTGTGCAATGGAACCTGGAGACTCTGACTATTTGGCCAGTCCACAGGACATCTGAAGTGGTAGTGCCCAATGCTGACTACCACTACCATTTGCAGGTCACCTCCCCCCACCCCAAACCTGCTGAGGATCATCATGAATCCTAGCCCGGCTATAAGCCCTGTTGCAGAGAGTGAGATGATGCTAGGCCCAGTAACGGAGTGAGAATAAACTTGGATGTATACACAGATGTCTATATGTGTAGGGGCCAAGGGCAGGTAGCCCCAAGATGGGCCCCTTTGGCATAAAGATTATTTTGTGTTAAAAGCAATAAAAACCCAGCAGAGGGCGCCTGGGTGGCTCAGTTGGTTAAGCGACTGCCTTCCGCTCAGGTCATGATCCTGGAGTCCCGGGATCGAGTCCCGCATCGGGCTCCCTGCTCAGCAGGGTGTCTGCTTCTCCCTCTGACCCTCCCCCCTCTCATGCTCTATCTCATTCTCTCTCTCAAATAAATAAATAAAATCTTTAAAAAAAAAAACAAAAAACCCCAGCAGTTCAGAAGCTCTTTATCTACCCCACAGATAACTATATAATGACAGGGAGGAATTTAGCAAGACCTCTTTTATCAAATTCCTGTGTCCTCTTGTTTCTTAATGGCCCAAAGACCGTTTGTTTACCAAATATTTACTCTTTCATTTTCCTTTAAATTACATTATTTCCTATTGAATTCCTGGACTTTTCTCAGTATTTTCCCTATACTTTTCTCAGTTCAGTATGACATGTACACCTCATTTTGCCTGTTTTTGGAATTTTATGGGTGTACATATTCCCCATATGTACCAAATTAAATTTTATTTTCTCCTGTTAACATGTCTCATGTCAATTTGATTCTTAGTCAAGCCAGAAGGACCTTGAAGGGCAGAAGAAATTCTTCCTCCCCAACAGTGGATGGAGAACAAGCAAGGAACTCAGGGCCTAGTGCCTCCAGAGACCTTACTTCAGGGTCCCCCATCTCCCTACCAGCCTCAGGGAATGGCTCTGTCTAGGCAAGGCCACCAGTGCGGGAGGAGCCAGCGGCCTCAAAGTCATTCCAGGATTGAGAGATGAGGTTCATTTTATCTATAGGTCTTTTTGTGGCCCCTGATGGGCTGACCCCAGGCCAGCAGATGTTGATATGGTCAGGAAGGTGTAAGGAGAAGTGCTATCATGGTGATATGACAAGGACATTGGGCTAAGCCGAGAAGGAGGAGCAGCAAGTAACTGGGAAAAGAGTGTCCTTGGCAGAGTGCACCTGCAAAACCCTGATGCAAGTCCTGTGGGGTGGGGTGTGGAGCAGATCAGAGCCCTCTGGAAGATAAAGTCCAGTGTCCTAGGGGCCAAAAGAGCTGTAGGCAGGAGGATGCTTTTGCTGGTTTCAGGAAAGTGTTGTGTACTGTGTCAGGGGCTTTAAATGTTACTTGATCGTTGTGGAACTATAGTCTGTGGGCCAAGGGAAAGTGAGTGGCAAAGGCTTTGGAAGTATAGTCCTCAATGTCTCAAGAATCAAAAGTGGGGCGCCTGGGTGGCTCAGTTGGTTAAGCAACTGCCTTCAGCTCGGGTCGTGATCCTGGAGTCCCTGGATCGAGTCCCGCATCGGGCTCCCTGCTCGGCGGGGAGTCTGCTTCTCCCTCTGACCATCCCCCCTCTCATGTGCTCTCTCTCATCCTCTCTGTCTCAAATAAATAAATAAAAAATCTTAAAAAAAAAAAAAAAAAAAAGAATCAAAAGTGCTTCCACGGGAATTAGGATAAACGCAGATGGCACTGAACCTCTGGGAAGTGCAATCCACCCCATGTCAGGGGCTATAGGTGCTGCCCAGGCATCTTAAGAGCTGGAAACCTGGAAAAGGGGAATAGCACATGTTAATCCTCAGTGAAGTGGTCTGTGCTCTCCATGGCAGGAATCGCTGCCTGCCTGTTGTAGGCTGGGGCACACGTGGGTGTGAAGATTGAGATGTAGGCCTTGAGAGCTCAGATACCAGAAGTGACACCTGGGTAATTGTGGGAGCTGTTAGGTAGAGGCCAGTGATCACGAAAACTCTCTGGTGTGTAGCCCAAGCCGGCTCAGGGGAAAGGCTGCTAGTTTTCAAGCCCTCTGGAGTTCTGCAGCATAAGCCTGCAGGGGCCACCCTCCACTTGCCCCAGTGCCGACTCTGTATGTGGCTCTCACCAGATCAGTTAAAGTCCACCCATTCCCATCCAATCCTAGCTTCAGAATGCCATTGCCTGACACCTCCTACTCCATCCTCATACTTATGGATTTATGTTCTAAACATACTCTTCCCTGTTGTTTCAGTGGGTTTCTGAACGAAGTGAGATGTGTGTTTAGTCCATCTTGACCTAGAAAGCCAGGGAAACTTTTACACTCACAGCCTGCTCAGGGTTAAGAGCAGAGCGGTCAGCCTAGCAGGAAAGAGCCCAACATGACCACATAAGTTTGGAGGAGGGCAGTGCAAGGCCAAGACATGGGGAAAGGCAGGTGATCATAGTTGCTGTTTCCATGGAATCAAGGTGGGAGCCACTGACCAGTCCTGGGAGAGGAGGACTTAAGGAGGGTGGAGGAAGTTAAGGATAGCAGGAGCCAACCACACAGGTGGGAAGGAGACTGGTGGGGAGATGGGAGAGGGCATCAGTCTCAGCTCAAGGGGTCAGGAGGACTCAGGTTGGAAACTGGGCTCCAGGAGCTTCAGTACAAGATGCAGAAAAGGTTGAATATGACTTGTTGAGTACCCACTTGGTGTTTGACAGATGCCCTTGATCCTGAATCCCTGAATTTCCCAGAACAGGTCTCTATCACTTAGAGCGGGGGTTTGTCTGCATTTCACAGCTGTGGGGACTAAGGCTGTGACCTACTCAAGGCACCCTCATGGAGGGGAATCTGGGGGAAGGTGGGATGGGGATAAGGCCAGAGTGTGGACCAGAGCAGAGAGAGGGGAGTCCAGGAGGGGTGGACAGGGCTCAGGGGCCTGCAGGGTACCAGGAATTCTGGTTCAGTGGACCTATACTCCAAGGATCATGGGGAGCCAGCTCCAGCAAGACACCTCTCACTGCCCCATCTCCCCTCTTTGTAGGACTTGTGAGGTTCCAGACGTAGAAGATAGATCTGAACCTGCTAGCAGGTGCAGAGTGGGGGAGACATGTCTTTGCTCATTCTGTATGACAGATGGCTACCAGACCTTGGAGGTGATGGGACGAGAGCACCCCCTTGTCTCAGGCTCCCCAGCCTGGATCTACCAAGATTCATCTCACGGTAGAACTGAGACTTGGGGTGGCCTCACGATGTCTACAGTGCTGAAGTCTCCTAGCAGACTCCCACAAACCTCTGGCTGCCATGAAGACATAGGTGTCCCGGCCCCTCATTGGGGAACAGGCAAGAAGCAACTCTACCCTACTTTGAAGGACCTGCATTGAAGCCAAGGCTCCAAAGCTCTGTGATGATGACACTTAGAACTGTGCCGTTAAACCCTTCTGAACCATGACCTGGAGGCTGGAAGGGGAGGCTGAGGCTGTGGACTTCCCAGTGCTGTGCAAGGATTTACACAATGTGCATCCATTCCAACTTCTAATTTTTGCTCTTTCTTTTTTGTTCCCAAGTAAAGAGACCACTAACATCCCTGGGTGTGAGGACTGAGGTCAGGATGGGCCCTGGTCTGCTGA
>NC_138384.1:50472913-50495860 GCF_054177405.1 Leptonychotes weddellii | reverse complement strand
GGAGTATCAACATTCAGCTCCTGGCCCAGGCTGCCTTGCATTAATGTTGGGCACCTCTGTGACTTGTGGAAAACCCCACACCTGTCTTGGCCCACACCCCTAACAGTGTTACAGCCCTCCAGACCTGGGAGTCAGAAAGTGCCTCTAGCCACCAGCATCCTCTCACACTCCATCCTAGCTCAGAGGGTTCCATTCTTTTTTTTTTTTTTTAAAGATTTTATTTATTTATTTGAGAGAGAGAATGAGAGAGACAGAGAGCACATGAGAGGGGGGAGGGTCAGAGGGAGAAGCAGGCTCCCCGCCGAGCGGGGAGCCCGATGCGGGACTCGATCCCGGGACTCCAGGATCATGACCTGAGCCGAAGGCAGTCGCCTAACCAACTGAGCCACCCAGGCGCCCTCAGAGGGTTCCATTCTTGACTTCTGTCAGTACGCAAAGGATATAGGCTTCATTAAGTTGGATTAAGTGAACTTCCTTGAATTGGTCATCTAAGATAATCTACCTTAACTGCAGATATCCAAGATACCTACTTTAATGCCAACTCATTGTACATAAAATAAAAATACTCCAATTATGAGTGCTTTAAAAAAAAAGTTTTGTTTTTTTTTTTAAAGATTTTATTTATTTATTTGACAGAGAGAGACAAAGTGAAAGAGGGAACACAAGCAGAGGGAGTGGGAGAGGGAGAAGCAGGCTTCCTGCGGAGCAGAGAGCCCGATGCGGGGCTCGATCCCGGGACCCTGGGATCATGACCTGAGCTGAAGGCAAAACCTCATTTGCTCCTGCCCTACCTTTCATCTCTCAAGGCAGCTGGCTTGTGGAGTGGGGGGGATGAGGAAGCTGGTACTGCCGGCCATACCTCAGGCGTCTAGCCTGCCCAGGCCGGGCTTGGAGTTGCCAAGTGTTCCCAGGTGGGTGCTCCTATTAGAAGGTTGCCTCATGTTCTAGATGTTCCAGGGCTTATCCTGACAGACTGGGTGTCTTTGTTCATAGGTCTGGATGGCCTTAAATTGTTGTGGGCATAAGACATTTGTAAAGAACCATAGAATTGTTATTAAAGAAGGGAAATTTGTCATACTTTGTGATCTACTTTGAAATACTTAAAAATAATATATTGTATTGTTAGTATTCATTTTCTTAACTCTGAAAATTCAGAAATCAATTTTTTTGAAAAAAAGTTGTTTGAAAAGTACTGTTAGAAACTAAGTTAAAGATTTGATCCTGACAATTGTAGAACTTCACATTTGGCTCTGTAGAGTCTTCTAATTGTTGGCTAGGTCTTTGCTTCCTCTTGTGTATACAGCCCTCTATTAAATATTTTACTATGAAGTATATTTAGGTATTTCCTGGTGGCTGTGCATAGGTATTTGTTCTATTGAGAGTTTTTTTTCCCCCGTCTCAATACGGATTCCCCAATTCTCTGTCACCAACTGGCTGTACAACAGTTCGATTCAGTTGTGACACAAACTGCCCAGAGTCAACACAGATCCCACAGATTTAGGGTTCAGTCCCACAAGAATAGCCCCACTTCATATGCCAGCCACAAGTGGGGTGCCCAATCTACTCACATTTCTGCCTAGCACACTACTAACCTATGGTTCTCACATCCCCATGGTCCCGCCCTAGGTTTGGTAATTCATTAGAACAAATCACCTAACTCAGCAAAGTGTTTTATTTACTATTCCCTGTTTATTGTAAAGAATGCAACTTAGAAACAGCCCAAGGGAAGGGGTGCAGAGGGCAAGGTATGAGGGTGGGGAGGTGGGCAGGGCTTCCTTCTCAGTGCACACCACAATCCTAGCACCTTGATGTGTTCATTACCAGGAACTATGAGAGATTTTATGGAGTTTCAATTATTGATGAAATCATTGAGCATTTGGGATTAAAGCCAATCCAGCCCCCTCTCCCTTCCCCAAAGGTTGTAAGTAAAACTTGGGGGTAACCCTGTGGTCACAGGCTTGGTTCCTCTGGCAACCATCCCCTATCTTGAAGGCCCCTTTCTGACCCAAGTCACCTCATTAACATAAATTCTGGTTTGGTTGAAAGGGCAAGTGAGGTTCTGGTTCCTGCAGCAGTCAAGAATGAACCCTCTGAGCTAGGATGGAGTGTGAGAGGATGCTGGTGGCTAGAGGCACTTTCTGACTCCCAGGTCTGGAGGGCTGTAACACTGTTAGGGGTGTGGGCCAAGACAGGTGTGGGGTTTTCCACAAGTCACAGAGGTGCCCAACATTAATGCAAGGCTGCCTGGGCCAGGAGCTGAATGTTGATACTCCAAACAACCATGAGCTTTTTTTTCTTTTTTTAAAGATTTTATTTATCCATTTGACAGAGAGACACACAGCAAGAGAGGGAACACAGGCAGGGGGAGTGGGAGAGGGAGAAGCAGGCTTCCCGCTGAGCAGGGAGTCCGATGCGGGCCTGGATCCCAGGACCCTGGGATCATGACCTGAGCCGAAGGCAGACACTTAACCACTGAGCCACCCAGGTGCCCCCCCCCCTTTTTTTAAGATTTTATTTATTTATTTGAGAGAGAGACAGAATGAGTAGTGGGGAAGGGCAGAGGGGGAGAGAGAGAGAGAAGCCGGGCTCCCTGTTGAGCAGGAAGCTTGATGTGGGGCCTCAATCCCAGGACCCAGAGATCATGACCTGAGCTGAAGGCAGACACTTAACAGACTGAGCCACCCAGGTGCACCCCCCCCTTTTTAAAAATAGTCCAAAGGTTGATATCTTTTTTGGTTTCCTTTTTTGCTTTTGCTTTTTGGGGTTTTCCTTTTTGGAAGGGCTTTTATTTTTATTATTTATTTATTTAATTGTTAAGTAGGCTCCATGCTCAGTGCAGAGCCCAATGTGGGGCTTGAACTCACAACCCTGAGATCAAAACCTGAGCTGAGATCAAGATTTGGCTGCTTAACTGGCTGAGCCATCCAGGCACCTCTGAAAGGGGCTTTTATTTTTTTATTTTTTAAGATTGTATGTATGTATGTATGTATGTATTTGTCAGACAGAGAAAGAGAGAGAGAGAGCACAAGCAGAAGGAGTGGCAGGCAGAGGGAGAAACTGGCTCCCCGCTGAGCAAGGAGCCCGATGCGGGACTGGATCCCAGGACCCTGGTATCATGACCTGAGCCCAAGGCAGCAGCTTAACCAACTGAGCCACCCAGGCATCCTTATCAGGTATTTCCAATGCAGTTCCAACAACCCATCTCTGGAATTTAGGATTCTCAACTCTTTATTCTTTTTTTTTTAAAGATTTTATTTATTTATTTGAGAGAGAGAGAATGAGAGAGAAAGAGAGCATGAGAAGGGGGAGGGTCAGAGGGGGAAGCAGATTCCCCGCCAAGCAGGGAGCCCGATGCGGGACTTGATCCCAGGACCCCCGGATCATGACCTGAGCCGAATCCCAGGCACCCAGGATTCTCAACTCTTAACAAAACATGCATTAAAAGGGAAGACTTCAGGGACACCTGGGTGGCTCGGTCGGTTGAGCGGCTGCCTTCGGCTCGGGTCATGATCCCGGGGTCCTGGGATCCAGTCCCGTGTCGGGCTCCTTGCTCGGCAGGGAGCCTGCTTCTCCCTCTGCCTGCCTCTCCCCCTGCTTGTGTTCTGTCTCTCAAATAAATAAATAAAATCTTAAAAAAAAAAAAAAAAGGGAAGACTTCAGGAGCCTGAAGAACCATCAAAGAGGCCTCACCTTATCGTTTTAATTACAATCAACAATAAAAGGTTGGCTCATAAATAGTAACTGAAATTTGCTTAGTGTGTATTTATTCACCTTTTAATTTTTTCGAGGGTTATTTAAATGAGTGAAGGAATGAAATCATACTGCTAGCTAATTTTCATCCCTAGCCTGATCCGTTTGGTCTCCCTGTACACCAGAGAGCCAAAACACCCCACAATGTTGTAATTTAACAATAAACACTGCGTGTTCATTAACACCATACCAAGTATTAGGATTAGGTGTTTAACATGCTTTATCTCATTTAATATTTTTTTTAAGTTTTATTATTTGAGAGAGAGAGAGAGAGAGAGTGCGAGCGAACAGGGTGGAGGAGCAGAGAGAGAATCCCAAGCAGACACCACGCTGAGTATGGAGCCAGACACAGTGCCGATCCCAGGAGCCTGAGATCATGACCTGAGGGAAAATCGATAGTTGGATGCTCAAACCACTGAGCCACCCAAGTGCCCCTGTGTTATCCCATTTAATTTAATCATCACAACATCCTCATGCATCGTTATCCCCATTTTACAGTTGAAGGAAATTTCTCTAAAGTTCAACTAGAGACCACCCTATTCCAAAACTTTTCATGGAATTGTGTAAGATGAGCTGGTTTCAAGTTCTAGGCTCAGCCACGTATAGCTTCAAAATAGGGGAAGGAGAGGGGGAATATGCCCAACGGGATCCAAGCTCCGTTGGAAGGATTAAACCTCACCATGGTAGTGGAAGCTCTTGGCAAACTCTTCCTTCCTTACCTGGTGCTAAACAAAACTAGCTACCCCGCTGAAGTACAGGAGTTGATTCAAAGTTGATCCCTAACAGCTTAGAGAAGTTGCACGTGGTGCTTCCAGGACCTCTGATTTGGGAGACTACCGCCTCGAAGAAGCCTTTCCTCAGCCCCGGCGGGGTTCGGGGTCACTCCACATTGCCCACAGCCCCCGGATGCCGAAGGCTCCTAGAGGTCCCTGGCAGACGTAACTCGCGACGGGCGCTAAGGCGCAGACCCGCGGAGACCTAGATCTCCCTCTCCTGAACATCAACAAATGGGGAAGTGGGCGTAGGCGAGGTTGATTTGAATCCTGGGTTCCACACTATCCTTAGCGATCCCCGAAAAGAAACAAAAAAAATGGAGCCAAGTTTTCTCATCCAGCTTTCTACTCTCTCCCACGGGGGTTGGTCTCTTCCTCCCACTTTGGGCCAGGACTCCTCCACTCTCCCGACTCTTTGGGCCACGCGCACACAGTGCTGCAAAGTACCCCCGGCCACAGCAGTGGGGACCCTGAGGCTTCCCGAGTTCTAACCTCGAGCGGGGCTGTGGAGGTCTAGCCCCGGGCCGGGCTGTCTAGACAGCGTCCAGTGAGTGAACCGAACCCGGAGCCTCCCGCTTCCCAGCCCCCGCGCCCGGAGCGCGCACTCAGCATCTCTGCGATCCCGCGGTCCCGCCACCCCTAGGAGCGCGTGCGCCTCGGCCGGAAAGTCGCGCCCGTGGAGCGGAGATGCCTGGAAGGGGCTTTTAATCAATAGCAGAAGATACTCCTATGACTCAGGAAATCCCAAGAGTTTTAGGAGCGCTGTGCCAGAAATCAGGGACAGAGACCAAATATATACTTGTTATTATACCCTATCTGTAATAGTATGTCTACCTTTAATATTTTTCTCTTGATTTCTATGAAAAAGAGACTGAATGTGGGGGATTTAGCCAGGAATAGGAGGAATAACAAGCAGGTGGGGAGGGGGGAGCCAGCCGACTGCGCATGGGATAGGGAGAAGGATTAGCCCAAGCGCTCAGACCAGATCCCCTCCTACCAGGGAACAACTAGGACAATCAGATGACCAGATGAAGAGTTACTTCCATGGGGCTCCCCAATGACAAAACTGGAAAATTTAGTCATGAGTTTGAAAACAATCCATGGATTGGGGCAGTCCAGTGCCTCACAAGCAGGGAAGCACCCTTCCCAAGGGATTGGGGGGCCCCGATAAATGAATTATTATGGCCTACCATGTTGTAGATTAGACACTGCTGTCAGCTTTTCACACGTGTTCACTCATTTCTCTCTCGTGACCCCTGTGAGGAAGGTGCTGTTGTTGCTCCTGTCTCTGGGCCTTTCCCAAGACCCTTGAGGAAGGAATAGTGTGGCTGCAATACCGGCCTGCTCTGGAGTCTTCTGGCCCAGGTTCCAGAAGAGCCGACTGGGCACTGAGGGAGCTGTGAGGGAAGCCCCAGGCGGCCGAGGCCTCAGAGGAGAGAGGTCCAGGTGGGACGCGGTCCGTAAGTGCTGCCAGGTGTGCTGTGGGCCTGACGTGAGCTGCAGCAGGTGGTGCCCCCGAGGCTGCGTGAGCCATGGGGTCTCTGGGCATGCAGTGCTGATTCCAACTTGGCAATCTTTTCCCACAGCGGGCCAGGCATGTGATTATCTTCCAGGAACTGGCCGTTCCTGTTGTCACTGTTTCTCTGCCCTGTGGGGCCTAAGGAACCCCATGTGTGCCCCGAGGAACCGCAGCCCCTTTGTGGCACCCGTGTGCACTCAGATCTGTGCCCACCGTGGTCCAGTCTGCGCCCCTGAACGGAGCAGGTTCTTAGTTTCTTTCACTCGCTTGCACCTCACTTGTACCTTTCAGGAGAGACTCTGGCCAGCAAAGGAGCCGATCTGTGTGAACATAGCAGCAGAGACCCAGGCTGGCCACCCCTGCTTTCGCCCAGGCCGACCTTCCCCTGGTGCACACAGCAGATTCCATATCATCTGACAACTGATACAAGGCCCATTCTCCCGCCCTACACACAGTAGGTCCTTTTTATCTTAAGGCTGTTGTAACCTCTGGTACCAGAGACAGCCTAGATAGAAGCTTGGAGTGGATGGATGAAGCAGCAGAGTATGACGCTGGCCACTCCCACTGGGACCAAGTGCTCCTCCCATGTCTCGTCACATCCATTTAGACCTTCTGGACCCTGCTTTCCAGCCTTCCCTGGGCTTCTGTGCCAAGCTGCTCATTGCCTGGTGGCAGCCTAAGCCTCTATATCTACTTCTCTTGTATGTGTGATGCTGTGAGTGGGTATTAAGTGGTGGTCATTCCCCTGAGGAGGAGTATTGCATTCCTGTGTACCCAGTTCAAGCGGCCCCGAGTAGCGTGTCATTGCATTTCCTAGCAGACAAAGCTAGCATCTGGGATGTGGACTGAAGAACTCCACTCAATCAACAAAATACCACATGCTGAGGATGCATGGGGTGGGGTGCAGGGACATGTGGTTGACTAGAACCTGGTCTTTGGATCCCAGAGCTTGGACTGTAGAGTGAGAGGTGGCCACTGACAGGCTGTGTGGCCTGGGGCAAGTCCCTTGAACCACCCGTCTCCTGTGGATTGGTTTCCTTCATTGTAAAGTGGCACTGATTATTGCACCCACCTTGAAAGATGTTTGTGGAGATTAAACCAAAAAAGTGCAGGAAAGGACCCCACACGGGTTACCTGTTGTCTCTGAGATTGGCATTGTGGCTCTAGCGGTCAGTAAGAGCCTATTTCTTCATCTGCATGTCCATCCCACCTCAAAGTGTCATTGAATGGGATCATCGTCAACAACAGGAATAAAATGGTACCTGACAACCCTCATGGGGTCCCTTGGGGCCAGACCAAGGCCGGTACTTCTCACTTGACAGTCTGTCTCCTCATCACATCTCACAAGGTGGATTGTAGTCTTGTTCCCACTTCATGGTGAAAGAAACCCTGGCTGAGAGAGGTGCTTTAGCCACGAATTATTTAGCCAACCCCATCATTGCCAATATCAAGGGCAGAGATTAAAAGATCTCACTGTGGATCTGGAGATTTACAGGTTCACCAGCACCTTATACAAATCCCTGCTTCTTCAAGCCCAGCCAGCTTGGGGCATTCACAGTTTTTGCTGTTACATTTGCAAGGACTAAAACATAATTCATTGAGTTTCTACCCTGGGGGGGGGGGGCGAATACAAAAAGTAAATAATTATTATTAATTTGATAGATCAGACACATATTTTTTCTTTTTTTTAGGTAAACTCTATACCCAACATGGCACTCAAACTCATGACCCTGAGATCAAATTGCATGCTCCACTCACTGAACCAACCAGGCACCCCAGATCATAGACATTTTTTTCTCTCTCCCACCCTGATCACACACACACTTTATTCTTATTTCATTCAGTTGATCTTTCTGCTTTTTCTTGTTCCATACCACTCTAATTAGCATAGCTTAGTAATAAGTTTTAATATCCGATAAGGAATTTTCTCCTTACTTTTATTTCAAAACATGCTTGGCTAGTTGTCTTAGTCTGTTTGGGCTGCTGTAACAGAATGCAACTGACTCAATGGCTTATAAACCATAGACATTTATTTCTCACAGTTCTGGAGGCTGTGAAGTCCAAGATCAAGGCACTGGCAGATTCCGCGTCTGGTGAGAGCCTGCTTCCTGGTTCCTAGATGGCCATTTTTTCATTGGGTTCTTATGTGGTACAAGGGGCAAAGGAACTTTCTCAGGCCTCTTTTATAAGAGCACTACTTTCATTCATGAGAGCTCTGCCCTCATAATCTATTCACCTCCCAAAGGCCCATCACCAAATACCACCACACTGGGGATTAGATTTCCACATGAATCTGGTGGGGACACAAGAATTCAGACTGGAGCACCAGTCAAGTGTCAGAACTCTCCCCAGTTCTACCTTCCCTCTCCCCACAAAAAACCCCCGCTGTTTAGGAAGAGCAGTGAAAGGTGGTAGAGGGCACCATGATTTTGTCATGTTCTTTTAGAGTGGCTTGTTGCCGGAATCCCTGTAGTGGGTGGTGGACACCCTTGCGGGTGGACCATGAATCCCATGAATAACAGCTCTTGGCCTAGGGAATAAATCATGCCTGGCACATAAGCAAGTGAGTTTTCGAAATACAATCAGATGCTATAGTGACGGCTCAGATGGTGAAGTTTCTTCAAGACGACTAAGTCCACAGGGTCTTCTTGTTCCATCTTTCCCTGACGGTTCATGTTAAGTGCCCCACCCCCACCCCTTGCCTGTTTGGGCCTATGCTTTCAGGTTTAATGGTTCAAGATGAGTTTTTCTCTTTCAGCAAATGAGTCATGATGATAAACAGTGTTGGTAACAAGAGGCATCTCATGGTCATCTCCCTCCTCCCTCTTTGGCTCTTTTCTCTAGACTGTGCTTATCCCTGGTGAAGGTGCTCTGAGGAGACATGGACATGGTTCCTGGCTGCCCTGTAGTGGGACCCTGGCTGAGTTAGTGTCTCCTGTATTTCCTGACACGCCACCTATCCAAGCAAGGCCAAGCAGAGCCTCATGGGTTGGAGCCATGGGCCGGGTCTCGCTGTGGGAGGTTGGATGGCAGGAGGCCCATAGGGAGGAACTTCTAAGGAAGAGTGTGGGGGGGCACCTCTGGGAAGGGTGGGCTAGGCAGAAACTTCTGGGAAGGGAATGGGGTGGGGAGACCTTCTGCGAAGGGTGGGGGGAGTTCTGATCATAGCTTGAGAGGGCGGATTTGAAGGGATAGCAGATGTGGTAGGAGGGGAGATCTCCAGGGTGTGTTTAGTGCTGGGGAAGAGGATAGGCAGACCCGGCAAACTACTGCAGGGGCAGGACAGGGTGGGTGGGGCCTTCACAGAGTGGGAAGCGGGATGGAGCACATACACATGGCCAGACACTTGTTCAGACGGTGTTAGGTATCACCGAGACCATGGAAAACACAAGGCTCCTGTGAAAATGAACTGCCTCCTTGAGCACCCATGGCCCATTAGGAGAGGGGTCTACCCATAGGCATCTGCCATTGTGGGAGGAGGCTGTGGCCTGTGCAGACCCCAGAAAAAGCCCTTGATTCCCCAACAGATGGTGCCCCCTTGAGGGGAATTGGAGTTGGTGATGGGCATGGGTTGGTGGGACTTCCTAGGTGTGGTTCCAGGTGGTAAACAGGATTATGTGGATGAACATCTGTTAATTTAGAAGTTATCTATTTTAAGGTGACCTGAAACAATGTTTGTTTATTGTATGATGTGAAGCTTGCTTTAAAATTAATGTATGGTGGGGTGCCTGGGTGGCTCAGTCGTTAAGCAGCTCAGGTCATGGTCCCAGGGTCCTGGGATAAAGCCCCGCATCGGGCTCCCTGCTTGGCAGGAAGCCTGCTTCTCCCTCTCCCACTCTCCCTACTTGTGTTCCCTCTCTCACTGAGTCTCTCTCTGTCAAATAAATAAATAAAAAATCTTAAAATAAATAAATAAAATGTACGGGCTTTAAAATTAATAGGGCTCTGCTCAGCACAGAGTCTGCTTAAGACTCTCTTTCCCTGGGGCGCCTGGGTGGCTCAGTCACTGGGTGTCTGCCTTCGGTTCAGGTCATGATCCCAGGGTCCTGGGATCGAGTCCCGCATCGGGCTCCCTGCTCGGCGGGAAGCCTGCTTCTCCCTCTCCCACTCCCCCTGCTTGTGTTCCCTCTCTCTCTGTGTCTCTCTCCGTTAAATAAATGAATAAAGTCTTAAAAAAAAAAAAGACTCTCTTTCCCTCTCCTTCTGCTCCTCCCCCAACCCCACATGGGCACGCACTGTCTTTCTCTAAAAAAATAAAAGTCAAAAACAAAGCTGATGCCCCGAGGAGTGTTTGGGTCCACTGATCTAGGGCACAGTGTGTGTCCAGCCCACTGTCCTCACAAGGAGACCTGGCCCCTCCTGGCAAGGGAGGGGTAGAAGGAGAGAGAGAGAAGCAGATTCCCCACTGAGCAGGGAGCCTCATGTGGGGCTTGATTACCCGATCTCAAGATCATGACCTGAGCAGAAATCAAGAGTCAGGTGCCCAACTGTCTGAGCCACCTAGGTGCCCCTTGAGTATGAACATTCTTGTACATGTACTTGTTTTGAGTAACTGTTTTCAATTCTTTGGTGTATATACCTGGAGTGGTGACTAAAGCTTTAGCAAGATCCCTTTAACTGTGTGGGGCAGACAGAGCATGGAGGGGAGGACGTGGTTGGGGGGAAGCCAGTTCAGTGGAGGGGCTAGAGCTATGATATGAAGAACAAGGATGGCGGCAGTGGAAGAGTGAGGGGTGGCCAGATTGTGAACCCCAGATGAAGATTATGGGGGCCCCCTTGGTTTCAGCTGTGAGCACCTAGAGGGATGGAGTTACCACTGAGTGATACGGGAAGTGGCCAGAGGGGTAGGTAGCATTGAGCCAATGAAGTCTAAGCTGTCTGGAGACTTCCGGGTGGGGACCCAAGGGGCAGTTAGCCGTGGGAATCAGGAGCTGAGGGTGATGCGAATCAGGAGCTGTGGTGTAAGGGAATCAGGAGCTGTGGTGTAAGGGCTGGCCAAAGTGGAGGGGAGGGAAGGGCATGTCCCCAAGGCAGGGAGGGCCAAACAGGTATGAGGGATGAACAGCAGTCTTGTGGATGGAGATGGAACTTCTTGGGAATGTGTGTCCACTCTTCTAGTGACTCTGGGTTTGGGCCTGGGTCCCTCCTAACCCTGGGCGCTAATGGAATCCTGCCTGTTCTGCCCCCTTCCCTGAATCTGTTCAAAGCAAGGATGGAGAGGAGATGATCTAGGCCTGGCTGGACAGGCATGTCCCTGTCTTAAGGACCTATGACCTTTGAGGACACAGTCATGGCCTTCACCAGGAAGAAGTGGGGGCAGTTGGAGCTTGCCCAGAGGACCCTGTACTGGGAAGTGAAGCTGGAGAGGCTTTAGAGCCCCACACTGCTGGGCGAGGCCAAGCTCTGTCCCCCCCTTCCATCTGTGCCTAAAATTCAACAGTACCACAGGTAGCAATCACTTGTTCTTGGTCATTGCTGTGTGCAGAGTATTTCACTGCATGCATAGCCAGCGTAATTATCCACACTGCTATTGGTGGGTGTATCAGTAAGCACCCAGTCAGGAGGCAGAAGCCGCACAGTAATTTGAACAGGGTAAATTTGATATAAGGAGTTATTAACTATAGGGGCGCCTGGGTGGCTCAGACGGTTGAGCATCTGACTCTTGATTTTAGCTCAGGTCATGGTCTCGGGGTTGTGAGATGGAGCCCCCCATCTTGACTCTGTGCTCAGTAGATAGATTTAGAAATAAATCTTTTTTTCTTATTTTTTTAAAGATTTTTTTTTTTGACAGAGACAGCAATGCACCCCCTAGAAATAAATCTTTTTTAAAAAGTTATTAACTATAGGGGCGCCTGGGTGGCTCAGTTGGTTAAGCGACTCCCTTCGGCTCAGGTCGTGATCCCAGGGTCCTGGAATCGAGTCCCACATCGCGCTCCCTGCTCGGCGGGAAGCCTGCTTCTCCCTCTGCCTGCCGCTCCCGCTGCTTCTGCTCTCTCCCTCTCTGACAAATAAAATCTTAAAAATAAACAAAAGTTATTAACTATAATAGGGGAGTAACTCTTAAAATCCTAGGGCTGAGAGATTGCCCAAAGTAAGAATAAAGTTTCAAGTGGGAGCTCTCTCCTCAAGGTTGGGGCTCAGACTTTGTTGGGGAATGGGTGTTTGCAGCATACTGGGTGGCAGAGAAACTCTCTGGGTTGCCCAAGCCAAGCAGGAAACACCTTGGTGTGGCGGTGGGCCAAGGCGCTAAGGGGGTACACGGAGGGAGTTCATGTGCCGCAGGTACAAGGCCTACAGCTGTATCTGTTGGAAGAGACATTGGGAAGCTGCTTGCTAGCAGGGTACCTTGGGGTGCATGGTATCCACATCAGGAGGATACCGTGGTGAGGTGGTTACTAGGCCGGGCCACGGCTTTGAGCTAGCCGAGAATGCCTACTCTGGGCAGTCTTCCACATGTAGCACTGCTGTGGTAGTAGGTGGAAGAGAAACAGGAAGGCACCTTGTAGTTTCCCTCCAGTGCCCTCTACTGACAAAGCTTAATATGTTGACTGCAAAGGAGAACCGACTACAAGGTCCAGCCCGTTAATGCAGACAGGTAATGATATGGAGCAGAGAGGCAATACACTGATAACTGCAGTGGGCTTGGGCTGTTTTCTGATTTTTTCGCTTTTATAAATAGTTGCTCTAAATGTTTCTGTACATGTCTTTTGGCGCTCATAAGCATTCTTTTTTTTTTTTTTAAGATTTTATTTGAACGAGAGACAGAGTGATCGAGTGAGCAGGAGGAAGAGCAGAGGGAGAGGGACAAGCCGACTCTGTGCGGAGCGTGGAGCCCGACCATGGGGCTCCATCTCACAACCCTGAGATCATGACCTGAGCTGAAACAAGCATTCATTTTTGTTGGGTGCATACCCAGGAGTGGAATTGCTCAGGTAAGAGTATACATAGATTTAGCTGTAGTAGATACTGCCAAGGTTTTCCAAAGTCATTATTTGCTTCATTTCTTTTCTTTTCTTTTTTTTTAAGATTTTATTTGACAGAGAGAGACACAGCGAGAGAGGGAACACAAGCAGGGGGAGTGGGAGAGGGAGAAGCAGGCTTCCTGGGGAGCAGGGAGCCCGATGCAGGGCTCAATCCCAGGACCTGGGATCATGACCTGAGCTGAAGGCAGATGCTTAACGACTGAGCCACCCAGGTGCCCCTCGTTTCTTATTTTTAAAAATTTTATTGAAAAACACTATCACCGTTTTATTCCACACTCCAATTCATCACTGGATGCAGGCCAGTTTTATATTTTTGGCCATGAGCAGTACTAAACCCATTAATACATGGTTGTATTGAGTTTTCTATGCTGTTTAACAAATTGCCACAAACTTAGTGGATTAAAACATCCATTTATTAGCTCACCGTTCTGTAGGTCAGACATCCGGGAGACATTGGCTGGGTTGTCTGCTCAGAGTATCACAAAGCTGAAATCAAAACGTTGGCTGGGCTAGGCTCTTATCTGGAAGACCTGGGAATTATCTGCTTCCAAGCCCATTCAAGTTGTTGGCAGATTGCAATACTTTGTGGTTGTAGGACTGAGGTCTCCGGTTTCTTTGCTGGCTGTTAGCCAGGGGTTGTTCTTACCTTCCAGAGGCCACAGTGTGACTCCCTCTATCTTCAAAGCCTGCAGTGGTGCATCAAATCTTTCTCATGCTTCAACTTTTTTTTTTTTAAAGATTTTATTTATTTATTTTATTTGAGACAGAGAAAGAGAGAGGGAGAGAGAGAGAGCATGAGCAGGGAGAGAGGCAGAGGGAGAGGGAGAAGCAGACTCCCCACTGAGCGTGGAGCCCGATGTGGGGCTTGATCCCAGGACCCTGGGATCGTGACCTGAGCTGAAGGCAGACGCTTAACCGGCTGAGCCACCCAGGCGTCCCTAAAAAATATTTTCTGTTGGAGAACTGCTTGGTGTTGTGGGGGGAGGGGGAGACTTGGAATTGGCTCAAGGAATCCAGTGTTGTTTTAAGGCAAAAAGAAAACAAAAGTCCCATGCTCTCTAGATGCAATAATCCTACTTTGGGAGACTGAGTCTAAGGGAAATAGGCAGAGTCCCACCCCAAGTGTATGCCTGGGAGTGTGCATCACTGGTGATGCACTGGGTACCACGGGGGTGAACAATGAACTATCTGGGCTTGGTAGGAAATGCTGCTGCTGGACAGAAAATGGAATTTTTACCCAGGCATTAAAATACGTTTTTAGTAACAGGGAAATGGGTGAGAAGAGCATGATATATACAGTAACTCCACAAGATGATTTATAAAATGCCCCTACGTGTGACTCCTGGAATAGTCACTGGCATGAGACAGTGGAACTCGGGGTCATTTCCCTTACCTTTGCTCTCTTGTATATTTCAAATTTGTCTAAGTGATCACAGACTACTTTTAAATCACATGGCCCCAGTGACATCCGTTTGTGGGCCCTTCCTCAGAGGCCACCCTCCTTGTTCATCCATACTTGCAAAGAAGTCCCCTTAGTGTCCACTCAAGCTGGGACTCAAGAGCTCAAAGGCCAAAGAGACCAAGGAAAGACATGGTGGCCGAGGAACAAAGGAGGCCAGGTGGCCAGGACTGCTGGCCCTTCTTGTGGGTCCAGCCGCCAGGCAGGAGTGGCACTTCTGATATTCTGACCAGCAGAAAGCAGAGATCAGAATTCTTATGCAGAAACTTCCCATTATAAAAGTGGGATTTTTAAAAAATCTCAAATGTGAAGGGTCATTAGTTTTCCATCTGCCTGCAAACAGAAGCAAAGCATGCTCTCCTGAGCTTTCAGCACCTTCCACACCAAGACATCAGGCCCAGAAGCTTCAGGAAGGGTGGAAAGGGGCAGTTTCTGAGCATCCACCTGGGGCCACTAAGGTCCCAGGAGTAGGGAGAGTCCTTAGACTGTCAGCCTGCATCAGGTCACAGCTGGGGATCTCAGAGCTTGGAAGTCACCAGGCTAAGGCAGTGGGTTCCAAGCCAGGCCCCACCAGGCAGCTTCTTTTACTTACACCCAGGTGGCTGTTTTGGGGAGACTGAAATGGGGCAGGGGACCCTCCTGGGAACTCTGATTCACAGACAGAGGCTGAGCAGCCCCGGGAAGGCTGGAACCAGAGCCCCGGGAACTGTGTCCAGGCCCTGGAGGCTCCAAGGCCCCCAAGATAAGGCCGCCTTCTCGAGCCACTCATGGGGCTTCGGGCCGGTGGCTCTTCCTGTGGATGACCAGCTGGGACTTCCAGTCGAAGCCACGGCCGCAGTCTCCACAGAAGTGGCGCCGCTGACCCGCGTGGCTCTTGCGGTGGATGACCAGCTGCGACTTCCAGCTGAAGCTGCGCCCGCACTCCTCACATGCATAGCTCCGGGGCCCTGGGAGCACGCGCCGGGGGTGCCGGGGTGTGCCTGGCTCCCGGGAACCCTGTGGCAGCTTCTGAGCACCCCCGATGGCCAGTACCGGGGCCCGTGTACCCTGCCCATCTGCGTGCATCCGGTGGTGGATGACAAAGACTGATTTCCAGTCAAAGCCTCGGCCACACAGCTCACAGGTGTAAGGCTTCCTCCGCGGGGCACCAGGCTCCAGCTCTGCTCCCAGCATTGCCCTGGCAGACACAGAGGCCCCAGACGGGCCCTCCCAGGTGACAGACCCCGGGCCCCGGGGTGGCTGGGCCTCTGGGCAGTGGGGCGGACCCTCGCAGTGGCTCTCACTCTCATCTCCTGGGGGAAGGAGAGGCGGCAGTCCCAGGTAGCCCAGTGCCCTTCACATTGGCCCACCCTCTCCCGCCAGGTGTGTGGGGGCAGACAAGCTCCCACCCCACCAGAGAACAGGTGGTTCAGGTCGCATGGAGGAGCACTCACCTGGGTGGAGGCTTCTTCGACCCTCTATCCCTGTACGCATGGCCCCTGGCCCCGACTCAGCCCCTGCCTCCGGCGGGGGGGCTGGTATCCCTGCTGGGGTGAGGGACAGTCAGGGAGCAGTCCTGGCATGGGGGTGGGTGAGGGGCTCTTACATACTAGGGGCAGGGTGGGGGCCCCGGTGGGTGACACGGTGCCCCCAGGTAACGAGCGGGACCTCAGGTGAGCACTGGGAGATGTGCACAGGGAAGGGCCGGGCAGTGAGCCCTACAGCCAGTGGTATGCAGACACCAAAGGAGGGGTCATGGCTGGTCCTCACCCAGGGAGACCACCGTGCCATACTTCTCCAGCATTGCGTCCCAGTACAGTTCCTTCTGTGACGGGTCCAGTAGCCCCCATTCCTCCTGTGGGGATATGGCCCATCACCCTTGGTGCCTGTCCACCCCCCATTCTCCGCCCCGCCCTGCAGTGCCCTACCCTGCCCATGTCCCCTAGTCACAACTTTACTAATTACTTGAGGGAGCAGGCAGGTTACCTAAGGCTCTTTTGCTCGATAAGGATGAAGATGAGAAGGGTGTGTGAAAGTTGGGAAACAGAGCAGAGAGGAGCTGTCTTCAAGCTCACTGGGGGGATACTGTTAGCACCTGTCGCCCTCAGAAGCCCCACTCCATAGTCTAGCCAGACAGACTGGAGCTGAGAACCCCCTGATGGGTTCTGCGGGAAGCCTAGGTGGGGGCCCGATACGACTGTCCCCACCTCCTTGCCTTGAACAGTGTGCTGCATTGACAGCAAAAGGCCTGGGGACCCAAGGGGATCCAGCCACCTCTCCCCAAGCCTCTGGTTATAAAAGTAACAGAGATCCTCCTTGGGGGAGCTGCTGAAGGCCGTCAGCATTCCTAGATGTGGGGACCTGGCTGTGGGGAGGTTGAGGGTAGGAGGACTCACATTAGGAGGTGCAGCCAAGCATCCCAGAGTTCAGATGTGTGTGAGTGGGGCGGTGGGCTGGCTCCTGCCTGTTGCCAGAGGGTGAGCTCTGGTGGTCGAAGCAGGACCCTTGTGGACTTTACCAGGGGATGCACTCCCTGTCCCTGGCTTCTGCTCTCCTTGCCTCCCAAAATCCCATCATCTGGGGCTTTGCTGGGGTGGGAAAAATAATCCTGACAGACAAACCACTGGAGGTCCAGGCACAGGGAGGAGACAGCCACATGAAGCCACAGCTGGAATGCTGTTGGCTGGAGATCAGGAGGCCTTGGAGGGTGTGGCCTGCCCACCCAGCTGTTTCCCACTGTGCCATCAGACTGTGGAGAGAGCCCGGAGGAAGTTTTAGCCTCCAAGCACATCTCAACCAGCTCTTCCACCGGGAACGCTCCCCAGTGGAGTGGCTTAGGAGAAAAACTGCTGGGAGAGGATAGGAGCCCTGCTGTCCACACTCAGGAACCGAGCACTCCAGGTAGCAGGGGCCTCAGTGGAGCTTCCATGCCTCGCTGGCCACAATCCAGGTTTGGTTGGCCTTTGAGGAAAGCCCCAGGAAAGAGGAGGCTGCAGGCTATGGTCTAGCTATCTCCATTCTGATCTCTGGTGGGCTAGGGAGGCCAGACTGTTGTGTGGTGCTCAGGCTTTCTTGCCAAGGTTCATCATCTTGACCCCTCCCCACGTGCACATGAGGGTTCAAATCCCCAAGTACCAGTTTAAGACTGCTGGGTGCTTCAAAATCCCCAATTTCTCTGTAAATGAGGAAGCCTACCAGTTCCAGTCACTCCAAACCAGATCCCATGGCCTGAGGCCCAAATTTTCCCCAATTTTAGAGAGACCACCAGCCTGTCCCTGTCCTGCAGGACCTGCAGGAGGGACCCTGATACCAACTCCATTTCTAGGCAGCAAAGAGCACAAGAGCTGCTAGCCAAGAAGCCTGAAAAACTAACAGAGCAGAGTGGCCACCAAGGACACACTCCTCTTACTGTGTGCCTGCACCTCTCTCCTGGGGCTGCTTACCTGAATCCTGGGTGGGTGGAAGGATGTGGAGGCTGGTTCCCGGTGTCCAGGGTGCCCCTCGCGGGACTGGGCTGGATTTGGGGGGTTGGAAGGTGCTAGGAAATGAGGCAGATGAGGGTCAGGGGCCGCTCCTGTGAGCCATGGCAGGTGAGCTGGTGTTGGTGCCGCAGCCCTGGCCTTCCTCTGCCAGGAGGCAGGAGGCTACTGTGTGTGCCAGGCACACGGCAGGCAGCCCACCACTCCTTTCCTCCTGCCTCCTGGGGACCCAGCTCTGCAGTCTGCAATCCTTCCTGAGTCCCCATCCCATCTGGGGACATTCACATTCCCTCCGGGAGCCCCCCAGACCTTGTGTGGCTCCCACTCTCACCCATCTCCTGCCCATCAGCATCTGGCTCCTCCTTCACACTGCAGCTAAGCTGGGCAGACTTCTCCATGTGGGTGTCCTGTGAGGCCTCCCCAGAGGTCGCCCTGAGGAGCTCCACTGTCCCTGAAGGGTGGGAGCTCCCCAAGGACTCCTCTGTCTTCTGTGCTGCCGGGAGCACCACTTGCTTCAGGATATGGGCTGTGATCTGAAGGGAAGAGGAAAGTCACAGGGGCTCTAGTTTGGCTCCTGACCCTTCAAGAAGTCAACACTGGCCACACTCACCCAGCCCAGCAGCTGCCCAGGGTCATGCTGCAGGCCCTCGACCAGGGCTACAGCCTCCTCAGGGCTGCCTGGCCGCTGGCCCCGCACCCAGGCCTGGATCTCCGGAGGCAGCGTGCCCAGGAACTGCTCCAGCACCAGCAGCTCCAGCATCTGCTCCTTGGAGTGCGCCTCGGGCCGCAGCCACTGGCGACACAGCTCCCGGAGCCGGGCCAGGGCCTCTCGGGGACCCGCCACCTCCTGGTAGCAGAATCCCCTGAAGCGCAGGCGTGCTGCCTCAGGCTCCTCCAGGATAGCCATGGGGTCCACAGAGGGCAGGCGTGGGGGGCCCAGTGGGGATGGCATTGTTGTACTGGGTGTCTTCTTGTAGCCAACAAGAGGGACCTGCAGGAAAGGAAGGGTCAGGGTGCGGGCTAAGAAGCCATGGCCAGGGTAGAGCAGACAGGCCCAGCCCGGGGGGCTGGGGTGGGTGAGGGAGGACCCTGGCCCAGGGATGCATGAGGCTGGGAACGCTTCCTGGAGGGGTCACAGGAGAGGGCCGCTGACAAGAACTGAAGGCCGAAGGAAGCCTTGCGGATGAATGCTTTGGAGGCAAGTTGTCCAATGGAGCTTCCAGGAAACTGCAGGGGGTGATGAAGAGGTAAGCAAAAGGAGTCATCGCAGGCTTCCAGGGTCTGACTCATGAGCCAAGGAAAGTGACAGGCAGGAGGCCGAGGGACAGGCAGCCAGGGACTGGGTGAGGCCATCACCCCTGGTGAGCGGGGGCAGTGAAGGTGGGAAGAGGCAGCAGTAGGATACGGGGCCATGCTGGGCCATGGTGGGGTGCGCGTCCCCATGATCGCCAGGACAGCGGGACATGTTGACTCAAGTGGGCACCCGGGGGGCCGGCTAGAAGTATGAGGCACGTCTGTGCCATGGGTCGAGGCAGGGACTGTGGACGCGCTCGCTGACCACAGCGAACTGTGACTGACTCACACCGCCCGAACCAAGCATGTGAAAAGCAAAACAAAACAAAACAAAGCTACGAGTTGCGGACACCGTGGCCCGACCGTCAAGAGGGTCTGGAATGAAACAAGGCCACCTGGGGGGCCCGTCAGACCAGCTAGAACCGGCCTGAGCCCCCGGAGTCCGTCTCCCAAAAGGGAGGGGCAAGAACAGCTCTCGCCAGAGGAAAGGGAACGCCGCGCTGGGTGGGAGGAATGGCCGGGCTGAGGCTAGGAGGTGGAGCGCGCAGGGCACGTCGGGAGGTAGGCGGACACTCCGGAGTGCGGGAGCACCGAGCGGCCGGATTCCCGGGGAAGGAAAAAGCCGCGCGCCCCGCCCAGCCGAGCCCGCGCTCACCTCCGCCGCGGCGCGGGCGCCAGGAAGCCCCTCCGGGTAAGGGGCCCCGCCTCCCCGCCCCTCCCCGCCCCTCCCCGCGTTGCCATGGCGACTGCGCCCTGGCCAATCACGCGCCTGCTGGGCAGGACCCGCCCCCTCCCTTCGGACTACGTTTCCCGTGAGACTCAGCACGCAAGGACGGGCGCGGCCTCCGCCAGTGGACGCTCATTTCCAAAGGCCTCTCACGACTGAGAAGAGCTCCGGTCCTCTTAGGGAAATCTGAAGAGTCGCAGAGTTTGGGGGCTCCCTCCCCGCACCGGCGACCGCTCTTCCTTTGCATCCGACCCTAGACTCACCAACGGCCGTGATGGACGGTATGTTAGAATCCTGCGCATGTGCACAGTGGACCCGGCGCCTATTGGCAAGTGAGGTGAGGGGGGAGGAGCGTGACCTTACGGCCATTCAGAGCCAGCACCCCACCTAGGCCCCTCCCCAGCGCTCCTCTTGAGGCTTCGTTCTAGGCGCTGAGCAGTCCCCTTGGTAACCGCTAGAGGACATCCGCCCGCCTCCCTCTGTTTCCAAGGAAACGGCCAGAGCGTCGCCCGGTCCTCCTGGGAGGCCGGAAGTGACGGCCTGTGTAGTGTAGTTCGGCGGAGACTCGCCTCCAGGTGGTCCCAGGAGGAAGCAGGGTCCGGACCCGGAAGTCCGGCCTAATCTGTGGACTTTCTCCGCCAACCCCGGGAAGGATTCCAGCGAGGACGGTGCTGGGGTCCTTCGTTCGACCTCTGCTGAGCGCCCTGAGGACATCGAGAACAAGGACCAGGGTGGGCACTCATTTACACAGGAGGAAACTGTCCCATGATTTATATCCTCAGAGTCTCAGACATGTTTTCAGACGTCAGTACTGCGAAGTGAGGGATGAAGGTTTTTGTCCAGCTTATGGGACGCTGCTAACGTTTTACACTGGGTACCACAACTAGTAACAGTTATCTTCAGTTTATCTCAGTAGGCAAGAATCACACTGTGGGAAGGGGTGCTTCGCTTCCAGAAATCAAGTAGCTGAACCATGGCTCATTCAATCCTAAATTGCATACGCCTGTTTTGATTTCTTGTGATACCTGCTAATACCTAGCTGCCAGCACTCAATGAAGAGCAGTGGTCTTACACACTGATTGGAAGCTCTGAGCATCTGCATGGCTGGGGCCTGTCAACTCTTCTATATGTCATCAGACTGAGCTGTTTTGTGTGTGTGCGTGTGGGAGGGGGGAGGACTTAGATCGTTTCTCTGGAACTGTATGGATTCCCCAGAAATGACTCTTCACCATCCACTCTATGGGGAGAGCTGGTGCTCTAATAGCTTTGGTAGCTCTCCCCAAGTCATCTTTGTTTTAAGTCTCCTCTCCCAGGGGGCTGCTGGTTTGCATGCCTTCTGGAGTTCTGCAGTATAAGCCTGTTGGGACCTCAGTCCACTTCCCCCAGTGCCAAATCAGTATTTGGCTTTCTCTAAATCAGAGATAGATCCCACATCTGCATCTGCTTCCAGTTCCAGAATGCCATTGCTGTGGACCCGTTTCACCATCCTCATTCTTGTGGGTTCATATTTTTAAACACTTTCATCTCTGTAGCTTCAGTGGGTTTTTGAACCAAATGAAATGCATGTGTTCACACCACCATCTTGCCCCAAAGAGCTCAAGGGCACTTTTACACTCAGCCTGTTCAGGATCAAGAGAAGGACTAGCCTGACAGGACAAGGCTCAACATGACCACAGAAGTTTAGGGGAGGGCAATGTAAGGCCCAAGAGAGGGGAAAGCAGGTAATTATGGTTACTGTTCCCATAAGACCAGAGTGTGGGCCACTGACCAATCCTAGGTACTGGGAGGGGTGGGTTTGAGAAGGGTAGAGGAAGTGAGGCATAGCAGGGGCCAAGCACACAGGTGAGAAAGAGCTCAATGAAGTGGGGAGATGGCATAGGACATCAGACCCAGGTCAAGGGGTCATGAGAGCTCCAGGAGCTTCAGTCCAAGATGCAGAAAAGGTTGTGTATGACTTGAGTACCCACTTGCTGTTTGACAGTTGCCTTTGCTCCTGAATCCCATGGGCTCCCAAGAGCTATCAGAGTGCAGGTTTGTCTGCATTTCACAGCTGTGTAGACTGAGAATGGCACCCTCATGATGCCATTCTAAGGGAAGGTAAGATGGGGGTGAGGCCAGAGTGTGTACCAGAGCAGAGGAGAAAGGATGAGTCAGTCCAGGAGGGGTGAACAGTGGCTTGGAGACCTGTAGGGGACCAGAAGACCTGGCACTGAGGACCTGCATCTAAGGGTCTTTGGGAGTGGGTTCAGCAAGACTCCTCTCCTTGCAGGATTAGTGAGATTCCAGAATAAAAGAACTCTGGCACTGCTGGGAGGAAGGGAGTGAAAATGGGAGGGCGATAGATCTGTGGGCATAGTACATGACACATAGCTGCCAAATCTTGGGTGGACTAGAAGACCCATCAAACTGGAGTCAGTCTTTCTGGCCACTATTGGTGACCCCTGCCTAGAATCCCTGGCCTGGATGCACAAAGATTCATATCCAGATAGCTAAGTCCTAATTGGGGCCACCCCATGCAATCCACCCTGCCTAGATCTCCTGGGCTAACCGCACACCTCTGGCTGCCAAGGAGATAACAGTTATCACAGAAAGTCAGTGGGCCTCAGACAAGCTACATATCTATCCTCTGGCCTCAAAGAGACATGGGTCAAAGCCAAGTCCCTGCAGCTCTGTGACAACACACACTGATGGCATGTCTGCAGTGTGCTAAGATGAAACAGGCATCAGACTGTTACCATGCACATGTTTGACAAGTTTTTATCAGGAAGCCTCTCTGGACTGTGCCATTAAACCCTTCTGAACCATGACCTGGAGGCTGGAAGGGGAGGCTGAGGCTGTGGACTTCCCAGTGCTGTGCAAGGATTTACACAATGTGCATCCATTCCAACTTCTAATTTTTGCTCTTTCTTTTTTGTTCCCAAGTAAAGAGACCACTAACATCCCTGGGTGTGAGGACTGAGGTCAGGATGGGCCCTGGTCTGCTGA
>NC_138384.1:50413515-50472413 GCF_054177405.1 Leptonychotes weddellii | reverse complement strand
ACCTGGGAGTCAGAAAGTGCCTCTAGCCACCAGCATCCTCGCACACTCCATCCTAGCTCAGAGGGTTCCATTCTTGACTGCTGCGGGAACCAGAACCTCACTTGCTCCTGCCCTACCTTTCATCTCTCAGGGCAGCTGGTTGTGTATTTCTTGGCTTGAAATTGTTAGGCAGTATTGGAATTTTCCTTCTGGTCACCAAGGATGCTACATTTAGATTCAGAGTGAGGTATAACCCACTGGCACTGTGCTAGTTCCTGCTGAGTACACTGAGGGACTTGAACGCATTTTCCTTCCGCAGGAGGAATTTATAATCACATTACTTCATCTTAACAAAATAGAATGAGAAAGATTTTGCCTTGACTGAATATTGAATTTTGTAGTTCTGCGTAGACTGGTGCAGCTAGCCTCTTAAGCTGTGGCATACCCTCATTGTCTTATGAGGTTCAGTGTCTGCCTATCCTACAACTCAGCAATTCTTTTAGGGATTTATCCACAGGAAATGAAAGCACGTGACCACAAAATCCTGGTACATGAGGGGCACCTGGCTGGCTCAGTCCGCAGAGCATGTGAATCTTCAACTTGAGGTCACATTGGGTATAGAGATCACTTAAAAATATTTTTAAAAATCTCTTTAAAAAATCCTGGTACATAAATGTTCATAGCATCTTTATTCATAATAGCTAAGGTTGGAAACAGCTCTGATGGGTAACAGCTGGTGAGTGGAATAAACATGTAGTATTTCCTACAATGAGGTACTACTCAGTAATAAATAATGGTATATGTTAGAACATTGATGAATCTCCCAAAATTCTGGTGAGTGAAAGACCACAAAAACAGTCCATATGGTATAAATTATTCCATTTATATAATGTGCTAGAAAAGACAAAACTAACCTATGATGGCAGAAAGCAAGTCCTCAGTAGTTGTCTGACACATGGGTTGGAGGTGACTGAGTGGGAAGTAGCACAAAGTGAACTGTAGATGTGATGAGAATGTTCAATATTTTAAATGTGGCCATTTCATAGGTGTATACATTTGTAAAACTCACTTACACATTTAAAAGAGCATTTTGGGGCATTGGGCTGGCTTAGTTGGAAGAGCATCTGAATCTTGATCATGAGTTTGAGCCACATGTTGGGTGTAGAGATTACTTAAAAAAATTAGGAGCATTTGGGGCGCCTGGGTGGCTCAATCTGTTAAGCATCCAACTCTTGATTTCAGTTCAGGTCATGAACTCAAGGTTGTGAGATCCAGCCATGCATCGGGCTCTGTGCTCAGCAGGGAGTCTGCTGAAGATTCTTCCTCTCCCTCTGCCCATCTATATTGTATGGGTGGAGGTTTCTATCATTTGTCCTGCATAACCCACCACCCTGACTTGCACAAACGCAGGCAGGCTAAAGAATGTTGTTTGTGAGACTTGTGCTGCATGAGTAACCTCGGGAGTCTGGGTAGTTGACATTAGCTGGCCTCCAGGTCCGAACTGGCCTTTCCGACCTGGACACTAAGAGCTATAAATTTTGCCTTGTATCTCCTCTGGCTCCGGGCTGGGCTGGCCCCCCAGAATGGAATCTGGGAAGAGAGACAAGTATATGGCCCAGGCTTCCTGAAGATGTAAAGACATGATAACATAGAAATGCAGCCCACTTCAAACTGCACATAGGCAAACACATGTTTAACTTTAGACCCCGTCATTTGCCCTGTAAATATGGCCGATTGGGATGGTCAGTTGAAAGTCTCACCTGAGGGGAGGACGCTCCGCTTAGGCCTCTCAGTCGGAACTCCGGCATGGCTGTCTCCACGGGGCTTCCCCAGCTAATGAGGTTGGATGTTGTAAGTACCCAATTTGATGTAATTTGTCTTGTTCTACTTTACTGCTTACTATTGTCCTCATCTATGTGCAGATTTCCCTTCTTTCTGTTTCAATTAGATTTTTATAACATCAATAAAGTGCTTTCCCCCTTTGAAATTGGGAGTATGGCTGCTGTGAACCTTGTTTAGCACATCCTCCCCTCGCTCTCTCAAATAATAAATCTTTTTAAAAAAATTAAAAATTAGAATTTTATTGTATGTAAATTAACAATATTGACATAAATGATGCCAGCATTTATAAAATCAGGAGATTCTACATAAAAACCCATACCTCTGTCTTTTCTTGAACATCTGAATTCAGAGTGACTGTGTGTTGATCCATTTCTCTCTTTCTCTATACATTGGGAGGGCCAGACCTACCTCAGTACCAGGTAGAGCTGGAAAGCAACGGTGGCTACTAGTACTAGGTCCATGCTCTCAGGCCAGAGTTACTGCCCTTGTGATGGCCACTGAGCAGAAGACTGAGGGAGGCAATGGGAATTTCAGTTATTTCCTCTTTCCTTCTTTCCCTCCCTCCCTCCTCACTCTCCTTTTTTTCCCTTTCTTCCTTCCTCCCTTTTTCTTTTTCTTTCTTCCTTTCTTTTCTTTTCTTTCTCTTTTTCCTCTTTTCTTTTCTTTCATAAAGTACACTCTAGGGCGCCTGGGTGGCTCAGTTGGTTAAGCGACTGCCTTCGGCTCAGGTCATGATCCTGGAGTCCCTGGATCGAGTCCCGCATCGGGCTCCCTGCTCGGCAGGGAGCCTGCTTCTGCCTCTGACCCTCCCCCCTCTCATGTGCTCTCTCTCTCTCATTCTGTCTCAAATAAATAAAAAAAATCTTTAAAAAAAAAAAAAAAGTACACTCTATTTCCAACATGAGGCCTGAACTCACAATCCCAGTATCAAGAGTCACATGCTCTACTGACCAAGCCAGCCAGGTAACCCAGTTCTTTCCTCTTTATATACACAGGTCTACAGGTCCTGGAAGCTCTGCACACCCCATGCAGCATGACCATAGACAATGGAGCAGGTGAGTCCCTTTTTTTTTTTTAAAAGATTTTATTTATTTATTTGACAGAGAGAGACAGCAAGAGAGGGAACACAAGCAAGGGGAATGGGAGAGGGAGAAGCAGGCTTCCCACCGAGAAGGGAGCCCAATGTCGGACTCGATCCCAGGACCCCGGGGTCATGACCTGAGCTGAAGGCAGACGCTTAACCGACTGAGCCACCCAGGCGCCCCAGGTGAGTCCCGTTAAACAGATTATGTCCCCTCTAGTTTTTCAGGGACCCTCATCTCTCTGTAACTTCATGGTGCCCCCCTTTTTAAAAAGATCATTTATTTCTTTATTTGAGAGAAAAAGAGAGAGAGCACAAGCTTGGGGCACAGGGAGAGGGAGAAGCATACTCCCCACTGAGCAGGGAGTCCGATGTGGAGCTTGATCCCAGGATCATGATCTGAGCCGAAGGCAGATGCTTAACTGACTGAGCCACCCAGGCGTCCCTTCATGGTGTTTCTTTATTCACATATCTCAGCACCTGGCCCATGCAGGTCTTATACTGTGATACCTGCACATAGGGGTCCATCCTCCCAGGGTTATGGGTCCTGGTCATGTCCCAGAAGTCAGCTTCTCCTCAACACTTCTGAGGAAATGAGAAATGCTCTAACAAGGAACCCACTTCTTTCTCATTTCTGACAATGGATCAACTACCCCCTTTCTCACAAAGAGCTCCAGGTTCCTAAGTCACTCTGACCTAAGGTCACAAGTTTCAGCTTGTAGTGCTCTTCATATAGGAGGCCTAGGGGCAGTAATACAATAATGTCACAACTGGAGAGGCATGCACTGCAATCCGCAGTTCCCCCTGAGGCAGATGTTATGGGGACCCCCAACAACACTTGCTCATTTTCATGTTGGCAGATCTCAATATCTCAACCTCTTCCTCATGATAAATAAAGCAATAGAGATTTTATTTTTTAAGTCATCTCTATACCCAGTGTGGAGCTTGAACTCACAACTCCAAGATCAAGAGTTACATTCTCTACTAACTGAGCCAGCCAGGCACCCGAGCAATGGAGATTTAAAATGATTTTTAAAAATAAGGCATTTATGGGACGGCTGGGTGGCTCAGTCCTTTAAGCGTCTGCCTTTGGCTCAGGTCATGATCCCAGGGTCCTGGGATTGAGTCCCGCAGTGCGCTCCTTCCTCAGCAGGGACCCTGCTTCGCCCTCTGCCTGCTGTTCTCCCCTGCTTGTGCTGACAAACAAATAAATATTTTAAAAAATTAAAAATAAGGCATTTATTATCAGTCAAGAGTAGTCTGAGAAAGCTGGTTTGGGGGTGCCTGGGTGGCTCAGTCGTTAAGCATCTGCCTTCGGCTCAGGTCATGATCCCAGGGTCCTGGGATCGAGCCCTGCATCAGGCTCCCTGCTCAGTGGGGAGCCTACTTCTTCCTCTCCCACTCCCCCTGCTTGTGTTCCCTCTCTCGCTGTTGTCTCTGTCAAATAAATAAATAAAATCTTAAAAAAAAAAAAAAAGCCTCTGACTCTTGATCTCAGTTCAGGTTTTGATCTCAGGGTCCTAAGTTCAAGCCCCACATTGGGCTCCACACTAGGCATGGAGTCTACTAGAAAGAAAAAAGAAGAGAAGAGAAAGAAAGGAAGAGGAAGGAAAAAGGAAAGTTGGTTTGAATGTTAACTCAGGGGATCATGAAATTCATCACGGTATTACACACGGAGTTGACATCTATGAAGAAAGGAAACTTTCCCCAGAATCCCTCCAGAGACTCCTCAGGTCTCCTTGTCCAGAGCTGACATGTGTCCATGCCTAACACAATCATGGATGATAGATATGAAACCCCACACCAGCTCAGGACAAGTGGGATTCCCTCCAGGGGAGTTCAGTTTCAGACTTTCCTGAGCAACACAGGCATGACTGCAGCACAGTCCAGGCGTCACAGATCCTGCTTGTCCAAATCCTGGCAGATCACAGACACAACACAACCAGACAACAGAGGCTTTCCTGCTGCATTAAAGAGTCTGACTCCATTTCTGATGCTTGACTGCTGACTTCTTTCTAAACCTCATCTTCTCTTTCCCTTTTGGCTCCTTATATGGACAGGTTGACAGGCAAGTTTGCATGCTCCTTCTCCTTTGGCACCTTAAATGTCACAAATCTCCAGCCTTCCTAAGGTTAGACATGTGGCCAAAGGCTTTCCCACATTTGCTACACTCAGGGCCTTCCACCAGCTTGAACCTTCTGCTGCTGATTTAGAGTATAACTTTGGCAGAAAGCTTTTCTGCACTCCATGCACTTGTAAGGCCTTTTCCCAGAGTGAATTTTCTGATGCTTTTTCAGTTTACAGGTGTGGCTAAAGGTCTTCCTACTCTCCTGACTTACATAGGATATTTCTCTAGTGTGAATTTTTTGGTGACTAACAAGCACTGATTTCTCCTTGCAGACATCTCTATTTGGTGGACATCTACATAGCCTCTCTTCAGGGTGAGTCAGGTGGCTAAGGAGGGTGGAGCTCTTCAGGAAGTCTGTCCCCCAGTTGCTGCACTTGAAGGGCTTCTCTGCAGTGTGGACTTTGGGAACTGCCCAATATTGGGCTGGGTGGGAAGGCCTTCCTGAGCTTGGTGCTCCTTAACGGCTTCCTATTACTGCGGGTGGGTGGGTGTTAGGTCATGGCTGTCTAGGACATCCTTACATGTGCACAGCTTTTCTGTAGTATGCGCTCATCACAGGTGGGAGGTTTCTCTCCATACTGAAGTCAACTGGGGGGTATAGCTCAGGGGTAGAGCATTTGACTGCATACTGAAGTCAACTGTTTCAGTTGAAGGTTTAAGTGGAACCAGAATTCTCTCCTGCATGCCCCACACGTGTGCAGTTTCTGCCCAGGTCTGTTTCCATGCTTCTCCAGGGACAAAGTCTCTGAAGACTTAACCACCTGGGTTATAGGGGTGGTGGACCTTCTGGCTAGAAGGACCAGCACTGGGAGTCCAGACCTGTGATACGATTTTTCTAGAAATATCTTATTCCAACAGTGCCTCCTTATCTTCCCTTCCACATGAATTACCTGAAAATAGGGAAATGCCCTTTCTGTAGGTCATGGTACGTGGGTGAGGATGGATCCATCATTAAGTGGGGGCCAGGATCAGGGGGAAAAGAGCAAGTCCTGTTGGTACAGGCTCTGGCCAGACCAGTGCAAAATATCTCAACAGGGTCAAAGATTCAATGCGGCTGGCAGGATCTGCTGCTCACCCTCTGCAAACACAATGCAGCAGGGATGCTGGGACAGGCAAATGCTGCACAGAAAGAGCCCAGACACGGATGTAACATCCAGTCACTTCTTAGGATTAGGCTTCCAAGGATTATTTACCAATACATGAACATATCCTAACAGCTAAATAGAAGCTAACACTGGAGGACCCAGCATAGGGACAGTAGTTACAAAATGAAACTTGAGGAAGGAGAGGTAGGAACTAGACATCAGGAAGAGAAGGCAAGAGGACGGAATGTTCCAAAAGGTGTAAGAAGTTGGACTGAGGTTGGGACAATGACTTTGGCAACAGGACAGTGATGTGGTACAGGACCACGGCCAGCCACAATTCAACCTAGACCAGGCCTCAGCCCATACCTGAATTTCACTCAGCAAGGCCCACCTGTTCTGGGACTCTGTTGTAATGGCTAGAATTGCATCTTCCCAGCTAGATATCCAGGACTCCATGTCATGCTCTGGCAAAATGACGTTGTGGGATGGAGTGGCCACGAGTCCTGTGGAGGACAGGGCAGGTAAAGGGGCCTGCCCTGACTGTTGACCTTTCTGCGGAAGTCAAGAAGCTGGCTTCATCTTTATCATTAGTGAGGAGGAAGCAGGAAGGATGTCACAAAATGAAACTTTGAGAGGGGTTTTTCAGGAATAGCCAGGGGCTGCCCCTGGCCCTTTGTTCGATCTATCCCTTGCAAGCAATGACAACAGGACCCCCAGAGACTGGCAGTGGCAATTCTAAGGAAGTATCTGCTGGAGAAAGAAAGCAGAATCCATGGCACAGAGAGACTCTGTTATGGAGCCAAACCCAATGGCTTGTTGGAAAGATGGAGAGAACCTTGACCTTTCTTTCCAAGCCATCACAAACCTGGGGCAGCAAAGGTGCAGTGGCTCAGGGAGAGCACAAGTGAGTGCCCACAACTCTGAAAAAGAACACGTAAAGAGAGGCAGGAGATTCACTCAGTAAGGCTGTGAACGTGAAGTCATCCAACATCACATCCTGGTACAGGATCCTCTGGGCCAGTGAAGAGTCTCCACTCCTCCTGAGAGGTACATGGCCACATCCTTGGGTCACCAGGCCTTGCAGTGAGGGAGACAGCTGATCCTGCAGGGCACATGAGTGGATATCTTCGAGCCCCAGGCTCCTTGCTCTCTCCCCTGGCAACCCTCTCCCCTATAACACCTCTCAGACATAACTCCTAACTCCTCAGAAGGAACGCTAGTCTACCAACATCAGGGCCTTCTCCTTCTCCCAAGACCCACTGGCCACTGCATTGCAGCTGCTGCATCATAAAGTAGGAGGGGAACCTCCAATGGCACTCGGGGCTAGGGGCTGCCCCTGGCCCTTTGTTCAAGGCCTTCCCCACCTGTCACTGTCCTCTGCTCCACCTCTCAGCTACAAACACCTGGATTCCCAAATACCCGTGGCTCTCTTACAGCTCTGCCTTTGCTTGTCTTAACCCCTTACGAGGTGTGTCCTACCTGTTCCACCACAGGATGTTCCTTCAGGCCCCACTAGCTCCACTATCACTGTGGATAACGCATCCTAACCCCTGCACTTGCAGTAGATTGAACCATCATTCTATAGCAGCATGCCTACAAGGCCTGCAGTCCCACTGTGGAGCCTCAGGAGTGTGCAGAACCTCCCTGGACCCTTCCCTGTCACATGCTCTCACAATCTGTCCTCCCTGGGTCCACCATCTTCCAAGTCTGACCCAGAGCTACCTCCCTGGTCTAGGGCTCATTACATGCCTGGACTATTGCTGAAGCCTCCTCTCTGGCCGCCCTGCTTTCGCCCTGGCCCCTCAGTCTGTTCACACACCAGCCAAAGAAACCAGTTAACAGCAGAGTAAGAATAAAGGGCCAGCGTTTAGTCTCCTTAAAGAAAGCCTAAGCTGCAGCCTGAATTCTCCTATCAGGTTCTCTTTCCTCACAAGATGTAAGAAGGATTGGGGGTCCCTGATGGCTCCCAGTTCAAGCTCACAAACAAGCCTCTGCAAGTCTCGGTCTCCAAGCATGAAAAACCCTTTCAAGCCCCTCCCCCTTTTTTTGGCAGCACACTGACCAGTAATGTGGGACACAAAGGCACAAAATGAGAGTGACTCCCATCATCCCAGACAAAGAAATGGAAACGGCAGGAATCCCACGGCACACTCACTCATTCACTAACGTCGGGGCTCCAGGAGCTTGGGGTTAGGGGTACTGCCCGGCTTCTGTAAGCAGGACCCTTCACTCTCCAAAGACTTCCGGTAGCGCCGCTGTTCCCATGGTAACCCGCTAGGGTCCGAGGAGAAGCCGCGGCGCGCCCGTTAGGAATGGACCGCTGCGGGCAGCCAGCCAGCCCTCCGAGCCTCGGTCTCCCGCTCAGTAGGGTGGAAGCACGCCCAAGGCGCCTCTCCTGGTCAGGTCACCGGCTTGGACGGGCTCTAGCGGAAGTCCCGGCGGACATCCCCGACGGCGGTCCGTTCTATTTCCGAGAAAACGAGGCTCGAGGAGTTGGGGATGGTAGCTCGTAGGCCCCGCCCGCAGGCGCAGAGGCCCAGAAAAGAGCCGTCCCCACCTTCCACACTTCGAGCACCTCGAGCCCTGGAGGCTGACGCCCTGTAGTTTCCAGAACGCATCCCCAACCCAGGTTTCAGGGCCTTCGAACCGGCGCACTGCAAGTCAAGAGAAAAACCTCAGGGCGACGCCGGAAGTTCCGCCCTTGCCCGGCGCGGTGCGCACGGATATGCCCCGCGCAGCGCAGCGTCTTCTGGGTAGTGTGGTTCACACCGTAAATCCTATTTCCGCGGGGACCGAGGTTCCGTGTCACCATGACAAAGACCAAGCGGCACCGCGAGGGATGTCGGGAATTGAGGTCCGGCGGGTAGGTTGACCTAAGGCACGTCTGAGGCTCGCCAGAGGCATTGTCAGAAAGGACCAGGCCCTAGGCCAGACTGGGCCCACTGCGCCGGGTCCCCGTCCGAGACAGCGCTGGTGGACTTGGCATGGGTAAGGGAAGGTCTCCCAAGCTCCGCCTAACGGGATTCCAAGCTCCAGTGTCCTAAAAGCGAAACTGAGGGCGTCCTGCCTGGGGTCATCTTTTTCCCTCCAGGCTGGGACAGTGGGTGTGCGCACCCCATTTTTAGCGGTCTTGGAATGAAGCATGGAAGTTGTTCCAGGCAGAGGGACCTGCATGTGCAAAGCCTTGGAGGCCATCCAGACAGGAAGGCATTAGGGAAACTTGAAGTCCATTACTTCTGGTGGGACCAGAAAGCTCCAGGGGAGGTTTCATGCTAGGCCTTTATTCTGAGGGCCCCAGAAGCTGAGAAGATCTGTGAACAGAGGAGGGACCTGATCTAATTTGAGCAGTATACCTTTAGTTTCCATGTGCAGAAGTGATGGGGGACCAGATGAAGGTGGAGGTGGGTGAGGACAGAGGAAGGAGGCACTTGCAATTATGGAGGCAAGCGATGGTGGCAGCATGGACTAGGGTGGTGGTGGCAAAAGATGTAGGAGAAGTAGTCAGATTCTGGATCTCTTCTGCAGGCAGAGCCATCAGGATTTGCTGATGGATCAAAGAGGGGTGAGAAAGAGATGAGAGGTCCAGAAGGACTCCAGGTTTTTAGCCTGAGCAGTTGAAAGAATGGAACTGCCTTCCAGAGAAATGGGAAAGGGGAAAGAGGAGCAGGTCCCAAAGGAAAAGCAGGAGTTGGGATTGTGTCTGAGTTGCCTGGAGACATCTGAGTGGAAAGGTGATGTGGGCAAGACTCAGAGATCTGGCGTTCTTTTTTTTTTTTTTTTAAGATTTCATTCATTTATTTGACAGAGAGAGACACAGCGAGAGCAGGAACACAAGCGGGGGAGTGGGAGAGGGAGAAGCAGGCTTCCCGCGGAGCAGGGACCTTGACGCGGGGCTCGATCCCAGGACCCTGGGATCATGACCTGAGCCAAAGGCAGACGCTTAACAACTGAGCCACCCAGGTGCCCCGGATCTGGTGTTCTTGAGAAAGGTCTGGCTGGAAGTGTCCAAGGAGTGATGGGCTGAGGGCTTGGGCCAGGGTAAGGCCTGGGGACCAGATTTAGGAAGTAGGATCTAAGGGCCTTGGTTACAGATGACCACTGGATGGAGGGAAGGGACAGTGAGGTTAGGACTGGAAAGCTAAGTGAAGTTGGGCCCAGAATGGAGATTAAGGGTAATGATCACAGATGCAGTTGGAAGGAGGCTTGGCTTCACATAGATTTGCGGATACCAATTGCCTTTTGCCTACAATCCCTGTGGCTGCTATGTGCAGAGGGATCTCTAAGAAGCCTGGGGAAAAAAAAAAAAAACATTGGAACAGATGAGGCAGGGCCCCAGGATTTGATAGAAAGACTGTCCAAAACCTATTAGGGCCAGCATAGGAGGCCCAGCATGGAATCAAGCCCTAGTGTGTCTCAGATGTGGAGTCCTGGGGGAAATCATTGAGTGTACTGGGGAGAGATTCCAGGGGGAGTATCAGGGAGGTGGCTGTTAAGACAAGAACTAGAGGCCTGGATCACACACCCAGAACTTACACCATAGTCAACTGCCCACATGCCGTTGTTGCAGGGTTTGGTGACCTTTGATGACATTGCTGTGGCTTCTCTCAGGAGGAGTAGGGGCCCTTGAGGGGCCAGAGGGGCCTGGTCCATGATGTGACTCTAAGGACATTCTTGGGTTCCCTGTGGGGGTGTTTTTGGACTTGGGGCTGGGCACCAGGCTTCGCTTGCTGACCATGATCTTGTTGGTAAATGTCTTTCCAACTCTGTCCAGTGGGTCTGCCTCTTGAGCCCATTGGGACCAAGGCCCTTCTGCATCTGGGTTTTACTCCCCTGACTCCAGTAGGAGGTTCCAGAGACTGTTCCTTGCCAAGCACTCCACACTTTTATGGTCATTGTTTAATGTATAATGTTATTTTTGCAAAACTTTTCTTGGATGTTTTATCTTGTGAGGTTCCATTTTATTTCCAGTCACATCTGTCATGCTTGCCCTGTGACCTGTTGTGGAACTCCAGTAGGGGTACTGGACTCCTGTGTGGTCATCCAGCTGGAACATTGCAAGGAGCCCTAGCTGCTCACCTGGGTTGATATGACTCCACCATGGCAGGTTCCTGCAGGCATACAGAGTGTGAGCTAGGTATGGGAATGACTTCGGGTCTGGGTTAGGCTGGTGCTTGACCAGTGCCTCTAAGGCCAAAGCTGTGTCTCATTCCTACCATCTTCTAGACCCAAACTGCCTCTCATTTGACTCCTGAGCATTAGCTGTCTCCCACCCTCCTCGAGCCGAGCCTCCACATCTGACCCATTCTACTTTCCCACTGTTGCTTTCAGGTCCTTCAATTCAGCTTCTCCTTCCTGGTCAGCATAATCAAGCCTTCCCCCCACCCCCTCCCGCCTTTTCAAGATGCTCACAACTGAATCCCTGAATCTGTGAGTATGTTACTTTATTTGGCAAGAGAGATGTCACACACACAAAAGAAGATGTTACAGATGTGATTAGATTAAGGATCTGAGAATGGGGATATTATTGTGGACTATTCAGGTGGGCCCTAAATGGAATCACAAGCATTCTTATAAGAGAGAAGCAAGAAGGTCAAAGGAAATCCAACACCTTTTCATGACAAAAACTCTCAGAGAACTAGCAATATAAGGAAATTTCTTCAACATGATAAAGGGCATCTGTGAAAAATCTGTAGCTAACATTATACTTAATTGTGAAAGACAGAAAGCTTACCCACTAAGATAAGGAATGAGGCAAGGATGCTCACTTTCATCACTGCTATTTGATGTTGTACTGGAAGTTCTTGCCAGAGAAATCAGGTAAGAAACAGAAATAAACGGCATCCTGATTGGAAAGGAGGAAGTAAAACTATCTCTATACACAAATGATGTGAAAATCCCAAAGAATCCATAAGAAAGCTACTGGAGCTAATAAACAAATTTAGCAAAGTTGTAGGGTACAGGATCAACACATAAAAATCTGTGTGTTCTCCTATATACCAGCAATGTACAATCTGAAAAGGAAATTAAGAAAGCTATATTTACAATAACATCTAAAAGAATAAAATAGCTATAAGAATACATTGAAGCGGGCGCCTGGGTGGCTCAGTTGGTTAAGCGACTGCCTTCGGCTCAGGTCATGATCCCGGAGTCCTGGGATTGAGTCCCGCATCGGGCTCCCTGCTCAGCGGGGAGTCTGCTTCTCCCTCTGCCCCTCCCCCCTCTCATGCTCCCTCTATCTCATTCTCTCTCTCAAATAAATAAATAAAATCTTTAAAAAAAAAAAAATACATTGAAGCAAAGAGATGAAATACGTGTACACTGAAAACTAGAAAACATTACTGAGAGAAACTAAAAATAAAATAAAATAAATAAATAAAATTAAAAAAAAATAAATAAGTGGAAAGTCATCCCATGTTAATGGATAGGTAGACTTAATGTTGTTAAAATGTCAACGCTAGGGCGCCTGGGTGGCTCAGTTGGTTAAGCGACTGCCTTCGGCTCAGGTCATGATCCTGGAGTCCCTGGATCGAGTCCCGCATCAGGCTCCCTGCTCGGCGGGGAGTCTGCTTCTCCCTCTGACCCTCCCCCCTCTCATGTGCTTGCTCTCTCTCATTCTCTCTCTCTCAAATAAATAAATAAAATCTTTAAAAAAAAAAAATGTCAATGCTACCCAAAACTACAGATTCAATGCAATCCTCATCAAAATTCCAACAGCCTTCTTTTGCAGAAATGAAAAAAGCTGATCCTCAAATTCATATGAAACTGCAAAGGGACCCAAACAGCCAAAACAAACCTGAAAAAGAACAAAGTTGGAGCGGGGCACCTGGGTGGCTCAGTCGCTGGGCGTCTGCCTTCGGCTCGGGTCATGATCCCAGGGTCCTGGGGGATGGAGCCCCACGTCGGGCTCCCTGCTCCGCGGGAAGCCTGCTTCTCCCTCTCCCCCTGCTTGTGTTCTGTCTCTCGCTGTGTCTCTCTCTGTCAAATAAATAAAATCTTAAAAAAAAAAAAAAAGAAAAAGAAAGTTGGAGCACTCACACTTTCTGATTTCAAAACTTACCACAAAGCTGTAGTAATCAAAACAGTGTGATAGTGGCATACAGATAGACATATACACCAATGGAATAGACTTGAAAATCCAGAAATAAACCTATACAAAACCTATACAACTATAGCTAATTGATTTTTTACAAGGGTGTCAATGCCATCCAATTGGTATTGAATCTTCAAAAGATGGTGCTGAGACAACTGGATATCCTCATGCAAAATAATGAAGTTGTACCCCTAACTCACACCATATACAAAAAATTAACTAGGGGCGCCTGGGTGGCTCAGTCAGTTAAGCATCTGCCTTTGGCTCGGGTCATGATCCTGGGGTCCTGGGATTGAGCCCCGCGTTGGGCTCCCTGCTTAGCAGGGAGCCTGCTTCTTCCTCTCCCCCCTGCTCATGCTCTCTCTCACACTCCCTCTCCAATAAATAAAATCATTAAAAAAAGTTTTAAAAACAAAAAATTAACTCAAAATGAATCAACAACATAAATATAAGAGCTAAAACCATAAAATTCTTAGAAGAAAACATAAGGATAAATCTCAGTGACCTTTGATACGACCTTGGATTTGTGACACCAAAAGGTAAGTAACAAAATTTTAAAGAATAGATACACTGGGGGCACCTGGGTGGCTTAGTTGGTTAAGTGTCTGACTCTTGATTTTGGAGTAGGTCATGATCTCAGAGTTGTGAGATCGAGCCCCGTGTCAGGCTCTACACTGGGCGGAGAGACTGCTTAAGATTCTCTCTCTCCCTCTCCCTCTGTCCCTCCCCCTCCCTCTCTAAAATAAATTTTAAAAAAGATAAATTGGACTTCATCAAAATTTAAAATGTTTGTACATCAAAGGGTATTCATTACAAACACACTGAAAAACCAACCAATAGAATAGGAGAATATACTGGCAAATCATATATCTGATAAGGCTTACTATCCAGAATACATAAAGAACTTAATAACAAAAAGATAAACAACCCAATTAAAAAATGGACAAAGAACTTGAACAGACATTTCTCTAAACAAGATACTCATATGGCCAATAAGCACATGAAAAGATGCTCGACTCATTAGTCATTAGAGGAATGCAAATCAAAACATGAGATACCATTTCAAACCTACTAGGATTGCTATCATGAAAAAAGAAAAAGAAAAAGAATGGTTAGAATGTGGAAAAATGGGAACCTCATATGCTGCTGGATGGAATGTAAAATGGTGCAGCCATTATGGAAAATAGTTTGGCAGCTTCTCAAAAAGTTAAAGATAGAATTACCATATCACCCAGCAGTTTCACTCCTAGATACATACCCAAAGATTTGAAAACAGGGACTCAAAACAGATATTTGTATGCCAGTGTTCATTGCTCATTACTAAAAAGGTAGAAGCAACCCAAGAGTCCATGAGCAGATGAATGGACAAAATGTATCATGTGCATACAATGGGATACTGTTCACCTGTTAAAAGAATGAAGTACTGATAAGTGTTACAACATGGATGAACCTTGAAAACATAATGCTAAGTGAAATAATCCAGACACAAAAGGACAAGAGTAGTTAAATCAAATCACTAGAATAGGCAAATTCATAGGGGTAGATAGTAGATTAGAAATTACCAGGGGCCAGGGCAGGGGGGGATGGGGAGTTATTGTTTAATGGGTACAGAGTTGCTCTTTGGGTGATGGAAAACTTTTGGAAATAGGTAGTGGTGATGGTTTTAGAACATTATGAATGTAATTAACGTCATGGGATTGTACAATTAAAAATGGTTAAAATGACAAATATTGTGTTATATATATTTAACCACAATTTAAAAAAATAGTAGTAATTATAATTTGAAATTACTTCCCCCTAAAAAAAAAAAAAAGTTTTAGGTTCCTCTGCTATCTGAAAATTAAATGTCAGTGAAAAACCACATTTTTGTGGAACAAGAAAGTCAAAAGAGGAAGTAGGAGATGCAGCAACAGAAGCAAGAGGTTGTAGTGATTTTTTTTTTAATATTTTATTTATTTATTCGACAGAGAGAGAGAGCAAGAGAGGGGACACAAGCAGGGGGAGTGGGAGAGGGAGAAGCAGGCTTCCTGCTGAGCAGGGAGCCCGATTCTGGGCTTGATCCCAGGACCCTGGGACCATGACCTGAGCCAAAGGCAGACGCTTAACGACTGAGCCACCCAGGCGCCACCCCCCCTTTTTAAAAAAATATTTTATTTATTTATTTGACAGAGAGAGAGAGCAAGAGAGGGGACACAAGGAGGGGGAGTGGGAGAGGGAGAAGAGGTTGGAGTGATTGTGAGGAAGGAAGTCAAGAGCCAAGGAATGCATTCTTCCTCAAAGAGCTGGAAAAGGTAATGAACAGATTCTCTCCTAATAGCCTCAGAAGAAAACAGTATGGTAACACCTTGATTTTAGCCCAGCTAAGTTACTTTCACACTTCTGGCCTCTAGAACTGGAAGAGTAAATTTCTGTTGTTTTAAGCCACTCGGTTGGTTTATGGTAATTTGTTATGGCAGCAATAGGAAACTAGCACATTCCCTGCGTAGCTCACGTATCCTGAAATGTAGGATTTTAGAGGTGGGTGGGCATTTGTCCCCTCTGGGGATTTGGAGCCCTGGTATTACCAGCTTTCCACCCAGTTTGGCACTCCTGTCACTAGCACTGAGGCCTGAGAGAATCCCATTTGCAGACAGGCTAGTGGGAGAAGCTGCCTCTCCTTTGCATGCACCTATCCTGTGGATTTGTCCATGGGCAGGCACCCCTGTGCTGTGGCCTGGCTGGGCTCCCTTCTCACCCAAATATCAGTTTCTTTGCCCTGCCCTGGAGCCCATGGAATCATTCCTGAGTGTGCCAGACACACACTTGTGAAGAAGTACCCAACCCATGCCAAGGTCATCATGAAGCATGGAGTGGAGGAGGGGGTGCTATCTGAGCGGAGTTTATCTGTACCACTGGGGTCACAGGCTAGGACCACCAGGCAGCCCTGAAAGCTGGAAAGCCTACCTCAGTGACACGCATGCACATGTCTTCAAAGACACCTGGCTACACACCAGGGAAGCACCCTGGATGGAAGCCATGACATGGGTGACATGGGGAGAGGCTCCTAGTTCAGCTTGAGCCTCCACCAGTACTGGAAGCATCACAGTGGAAAGAAATGCTGCAGAAGGGGCGTGGGTGGGCCTCTTCTGATCCCAGCTTGCAGTGCCCACTCATGGAGCTGCCCTTTCCCTGCAGAGCATGGAGGTAAGTCCTCCTGACAGATACGACCTTTCAGCAGGACCCCTCCTCTGACAGGGAGAAGCCATGGGGCCCTAAGTGTATAATGACCAGGAACTGACTTGCTCTGGCCAAGGAGACCTGCAGTGTGTCTATTGGCAGCTCAGGGAAAGCTGCCCAGCTTCATGGATGTGGCTAGGTCTGCACATGGCACCTGTAATGTTCTAAGGACCACTCCCTTTCTTACCTCAGACTGCTCTGGACTGTGTGAGAATAAAGACCAGGTTAATTATATCACCTTAAAGCTAGGGGTATGGCTGGGGAGGCAGGGAATAGAAATGAGTCACTGCCAGCATGCAGTGGTTCTCAGTGATGATAGCAACATCTGCTTCTGAGGACACAGTGGGAGGGCAGGGGGTGACACTCTGTGGCAGTGACCTTGCCTGCTGGGTTCTGGTCTCTCCATTCCCTATGATCTATACCCTGTCATTCTCACTGTAGGTCTTATGGTGGTGAGCCTGCCTACAGGGATCTGTTTTTTTCTGGACAGGCATAGAAAGATGGCTTCATCTTAATTCTCTCAATCTCTACTGCCTCCCTGTTCCACTGTTTATAAAATATTTTATTTAGTTATGAGAGAGAGTGCGCTCGTGCAAGCAGGGAGAAGGGTGGAAGGACACAGGGGGAGGGAGTGGGAAAGGGAGAGAGAATCTTGAGCAGACTCCACGCTGAGCACGGAGCTCGATGTGGGGCTCGATCGCATGACCCCAAGATCATGACCTGAGCTGAAACCAAGAGGCAGATGCTTAACTCGCTGAATCACCCAGGTGCCCCCTCCCTGTTCCACTTTTAAGGACCTTTGTTATTACACTGTCCACCCACCCGCCACCTCAGATAATCCAGAATAATCTCCACATCTCAAGGTCAGCTGATTATCAACTTAATTCCATCTACCATTTAAGTTCCACCTTGCCATGTAATATAACTTATTTACATGTTCTGGAGATAAAGACCTGGACATCTTTAGGGTCATTATATTCTGCCTACCACAGTATAAGAATACACTTTTTAAAAAGTTTGAACATTACCTATATGGCTACTTGCTAGGTCAAGGATGAGTGCATTTTATTTTTTTTTATTTTTTATTTTTATTTATTTATTTCTTTAAAGATTTTATTTATTTACTTGACAGAGAGAGATAGCGACAGCAGGAACACAAGCAGGGGGAGTGGGAGAGGGAGAAGCAGGCTTCCCACAGAGCAGGGAGCCCGATGTGGGACTCGATCCCAGGACCCTGGGATCATGACCTGAGCCGAAGGCAGACGCTTAACGACTGAGCCACCCAGGCGCCCCAAGGGTGAGTGCATTTTATATTTTGATAGATGTCAACAATGATTCTCTAGAGAGGTATTTCCAATTTACCCTCCCCTGGCAGTGCTGTGAGAGCCTTGGGATGATGATGATGATGACAACAATAGCTCTCTTATTTATTTAGTAGTGTTAACCTTAAAAATAAAACAGTTACTTTATTTTTTTTTAAATTTTATTTATTTATTTGACAGAGAGAGACACAGCGAGAGAGGGAACACAAGCAGGGGGAGTGGCAGAGGGAGAAGCAGGCTTCCCGCAGAGCAGAGAGCCCAATGCAGGGCTCGATCCCAGGACCCTGGGATCATGACCTGAGCCGAAGGCAGACGCTCAACGACTGAGCCACCCAGGCGCACCAAAACAGTTACTTTACCAGCAAAAATCGGTTTAATTGGGAATAGGTGAGAATTACAATTCTGGACATGCAAGCTACAGCAAAACTGTAGGCAAGTCTAACAAAGGAGACGAACGTTATTTTATGGAGAGGAAGGAGGAAGTTAGGAGGGGCTGTTCTGAAGGAAAGTCCATTGGAGAAGAGTTCAGGGTGATTAGTTTCTCACTGGCTGAGTTGCAGGGCCCATTCATTTCTTGTAGAAGATGCAATGTACATCTTTTCCTGTTGGGGCCTGTAATTGAGGATTTCTTTCCTGTTGAAGATTCTTCTGTTGGTAATTCTTGACTTCCAGTGGTACCAAGTGAGAGCTCCCCCTTTCACTCCATTTTAGTGAGGTTCTCCTTTACTAAGTTTCACAGCACTGTGTACCTGGCCCTGTGCTAAACACTTTTCATGAGGAAAGTTGTAGTATTTATCAAATTTCATTACTGGATTTTGAGTTAGAGCTTATTCTGGGAGAGCATCAGAATCCCCAAGAGGGACAAGGCACAGAACGTTCAGGCTCATCCCAGAGTTTCTGATGGGGGAAAATGCAGACGTGAAGCTGCTCCCCAGGGGCCCCCTCAGGGCTGGTCCCTCTACTCCAGAATGCGGGTCACCCGCATCTCTGAGGGAGGAGATCTGGAGTAGCCCCTAAGAGGAAGCTAAAACACACCACTGCCATTCTTAATCTCGGGCTCCATTTCCCAGTACCCCTTGCGGTGCCACTTGGGCGTTGCCAAGGGGAACTTGCTGGCGCCCCCGGCCCGGCCTATGCGGGGCAGAAACTACATCGACCAGAAGGCTACGGGGAATGGCGGCGACCTATGAGCCAATCACAGCACAGAAGAGCTATTTCCTCCGGCTCCCGGGCTTCCGGCGTTTCCCTTGTGGACGTTCATTTTGCTCTTGACAGGTCGTTAAATAGCGCCCTTGGGGACCTGAGCTCTGGGTCGGGGCCGCTTTCCAGGCGCCTCCTTGGGACCCAGCCGGGGAGGACACTAAGGAGGATGAGATCAACTGCCGCGCTTCGTACCAGCCGATCTCCTGTAAGGGGGTTGTCCTCTTCCTCAGCACTCGCCCTCCGTCCCCTTTGACTGAGGCGCCGATTGCGACCGGCGGCGGGCGGGCACCTGGCCCAGTGGAGGTGTAGGGATCGGCTGAGCACTCAGGGCCTGCCCGGGTCCGATGGCGGCGGCGGCGGCGGGGATGGTGGACCCGGCGCGGGTGAGTGGAGGGCGCCCGCCGCCCTCACTCACGGGATCCCCATGCACATGGTCCGGGGTCCACGACAGAGGGAAGTGGGGAGTCCCTGCACTCTTTTCCTCCACCTTCACTTCTCTTCCTTTGCTGCTGGGACCCTAGCATCACCCAAGCCTGAGGTCCTGAGTCCTAGCCAGAGGTTATGTGGGAAGTTTCACAATTCTGGAATCCAGTGGGACAAGACGTGGAAAGCTGTTGCAGGCATAGGGACCGGGATGTGCAAATGCTTAGAGAGGAGGCTGAGCTGGGGGTATTCAGGGAACTACAGGTCTCCGTTATGTCTGGTGGGCAGGAATCAGGCCTGGAATGGCATCCTGGGGAGCTTGGCCTGAGGGTGGTGGGAGCCATGGAAGGTTTGGAGTAGAGGAGAAAGGTGATCTGACTCAGGTGTTCACAGGCTCCCTTTGGCTGCAGAGTGGAAAAGAGAGGTAGGGTGGGGTAGGGGGTGAGGCTGAGGGGGCAGAAAGGGAGGCCGGTAAGGATGCTCTTTTACTAGATCAGGTGGGTGATGGTGTCTTGGCCTGAGTGGTGACTTCAGTTGGGAGAAGTGGTTGGATTCTGGATCTGTCTTTTAAGCCAGCCAGATTTTATGATGTGCAGAGAAGTGGAAGAGGCAGGGATATCTCCATGGATTTTGGCCTCAGTTAGTAGAAGGTGGAATTGAAGTGCATCGACTGAGATGGGGAGGTTGCTGGGTCGAACAGGTTTCAGAGAAGATCGCGAGGCTGATTTTGACCCTGTCGAGGCTGAGATGTCCTAAAGACTTAGAGTTGGAGGTACTGAATGGGCAGCTGGACATGCAGGTCTAAGTTATGCTGAGGAATTCCGCTTGGAGACATCCAGTCAGCAGTAGTCAGCGTGTGAGCTGAGGTGGAGCTCTGGCTCAGATTGGAGAGGAGACATCTTCAGCTTATGGTGAAGGATGTCCTACAGGGGCAGCTGAGGACTGGGTGGCTGGCCTGGGTATTGGGCAGGGTTGGTGGGTGTCACAAGGTCAGATGAAGGGAGGAGGAGCCGTGAGAGAAGGTGTGTGTGAGAGGAGGGTCCAGAGAGTGACCAAGATCCCTGGGACAGAGGCTGAGGCATACTGGAGATGCAAGTAGCATGACAGCGGAATTGAGGCTCCTGTTTAGTCATCTCTCTATGGGCTCACCAGCATTTCTTGGCCACCCTCTGTGGGGCCTGAGGGTTTCAGTCAGGATGGCAGATTAGCTCAGTGGCAGTCAGCTGGGAGTGTTCCAGGCCTGAAGTGGGAGGTGGTGGGGCTGGGCTTTGTGCATCAGGAGGAAAGAGGAATGCTGAGGCTGGTGAGGGGACAGCATGAATAAAGGCAGAGAGACCTGGAGGTCCCAGAAGTCTTTGTGGCCCAGCCTGGATGGCTAAGGGTTAAAGGTAGGAATAGGATCAGTTAGAGAAACTGAAGGAAGGCTGGGTGCCACCTCTGGAAGTTGGGACTTTTGGAAGTCTGGGTCAGCATGGGATCCTGGTTGACCTCACCAAGTTAGCCACATTTTGGACACCCATCTGCAGAGTGGTATGTAGGGTTGCTGGGAGGAAGAATGGGCCATGGGATGGTGGTGGAGTCTGGAGATGTGTGGTACAAAGATGGACGTGCACATGCAGAGGGAGTATGAATTGATGGACTGGAGTCCTGGTCCTGGGGGCCTATGTGAGATGAGCCCCAATTTGGTTGTTCTGGGAGGCAGGGTCTGGGAAGCCAGGGGAATTGCCTGGTAGGAGGCAGTGAGGCCCCACAACCAGGCCCAGAACTTGTGGCAACTATCTGCCCACCTCCCTGCTGTGTGAAGGAGGACACAGTGATCAGTGGGACACAAGGAGACAATGGCACCCATGGCACTGGAGCTTAGGGAGAAGGGTGACCTAGGAGTGTGTTGGCAGGGGTGATCTGGGGGTTAGAGACTACCCACCAGAAAGGTGGCAGCATGTAGGTCACAGGCCTAGGTCTGGGTTCATCTTTGTATTTTTTTGTTAGTTTTTTTGCTGCCCTGTGGTCTGGCTGACTTAGCTGTCCTCATCATGACAGGACTGGGGGACCTTTGAGGACGTGGCCGTATACTTCTCCCGGGAGGAGTGGGAGCTCCTTGATGAGACTCAGAGGCACCTGTATCACAATGTGATGCTGGAGAACTTGGCTCTTGTGGCCTCACTGGGTAAGGCCCTCCCCCCCCACCCCCGCTTCCTGTTCTAGTCTCTGTCCTTCCTTTTCTCCCAGGAACAGCTCTGTCTTCCTACAGCTGAGCATGGGTGCTGCTTCCTCCTTTGGGCTATGTGCTGTGTGTGCAGAGCTGGGGCACAGGCAGAGCCTGCTCCTTTCCCTGAGGGGCTCCAATATCTGCTTCCCTTTCTGGGGAAGGGCTCAGGACTGGGGGTCTCAGTCTGGCTGCCTGAGTTTGTCTAGATCAGTGGCACCTCTGTGCCCAGGTTCTTCCCCCCTTTTTTACATCAGACATTTCCAGGAGCCTGGCTATGTCATGGACTACAGACACTGACGTGGTTATTACTCGTGGCGACCACTGGGCTCTTCCTGTGAGATGCTCCTCAGAGGCTTACTTTGTAACATTGAGTTTTCTTCCCAGTTGCAAAGATGACGTGAGCTCCCTCTGGTCTGCCACAGGGTAGGTTGCCCTTGGCTGGCCCAGCCACTCACCCACCCTGTCTTTTTCCCAGGACTTAAAACTTTCAGGTCTTGTGTGGTTGCTCACCCGGAAAAGGACAAAGAAGCCTAACAGGGTGGACATAACTCCATATACTGCAGGAGAGGCTGGGAGGGCGTCTGGCTCTAATGAGTGGGAGCTGGAGCAGAGCTGACATGGGGGCTGGGTTCACACTGTCCTGGGCACCTGCCCTGTATCCACTAGTGTTTGTTGCTGGGGCCAGTAGCCGAACTTTACTCCATTTTCCTTCCTCATTCTAGACACCACATTCTTGCCATTTCTACTTTGTCCCTGGACACTGCTCTTATCTCTGCATCTTCCTCATTCCCCTCCACTCCTCCCTTTACAGGAATGTCCCACATTAGCCCACAGTCAATGTATTATGAGATGTGCACATATCCTCATATAGGCTTTAAGCACCAGATGCCTGGTTGCAGCTGGATTTCCCTGGGCTCGTGCACACCACTCTGTCCCCTGTTCCTATCAGAGATCTGGGGCCTGCCTGTACTGGGTCCTGCTGAAAGCTGAGGAATTGCAGTTCCTGCCTCTCCTCCCAGCCGGAACCTTACACCTGTGTTCTCATGTGCTGAATCTTCACTTTCGGTGGTTTTCCTGGGCCCAGTACTGCACCACAAGCTCTACCTCACCCTGACTTGATCCTACAGACTCATTCCTAAATTTGTCAAATCCACATCTGTGAAGGGGCTGCCCACTCCCAACAAAGCCTATATACACTTCACCAGTATTTCTCTGCTTTCAGGTTGTTGGTGTGGAGTAGAGGAAGCCCCTCTTGAACAGAGTGTTTCTGTAGAAGGAGCACTCCATTTCAGGACCCCTAAAGCATGTCCTTCCACCCAGAAGGCCAACACCTGTGACATGTGTGGCCTGGTCTTGAAAGACATATTACACCTGGCTATGCATCAGGGAATATACCCTAGGCAGAAACCGTACAAGTGTGCGACATGCGGGAGAGGCTTCTGGCTCAGTACAAACTCTCACCAGCGCCAGAAGGAGCACAGTGGAGAAAAACGCTTCACAAGTAGCGAACGTGCTAAGGATGTCCTGGACAGCCATGACCTCCTGCAGCATCTGGCCACCCACAGCACGTGGAAGCCACACAGGAGCACCACGCACAAGGAGGCCTTCCACCCCAACTCTAGCTTCCAGCAGCAGCAGAGAGTCCACGCCACGCAGAACCCCTTCAAGTGCAGCAACTGTGGGAAAGGCTTTCTAAAGGCCTTCATGCTCCTAGACCACCTGCTCACTCACTCCAAAGAGAGACCCTGCAGATGCCCAACAGGGGGAAATGCCCCTAAAGAGAACTCCACCGTTGTTCATCCCCAAAAAGATCACACTGGAGAAACATCCCATGTGTGTACGGAATGTGGGAAGGCCTTCAGCCACCTTTTTAAACTGAGTACACATCAGAAAGCTCATACTGGAAAACCACATCACAGTTGCAGTGAATGCGGGAAAGCCTTCACCCGAAAACACTCCCTTGTTCAGCACCAGCGAGTTCACACTGGAGAACGGCCTTATGAGTGTGGCCAGTGTGGGAAGGCCTTCACTCGCAGCTTCCATGTTGTTCGGCATCAGAAAGTTCACAACACAGAAAGGCCTTATGAGTGCAGACAGTGCCGGAGAGTCTTCAGCTGTATCGCCAATTTTGTTGAGCACCAGAAAATACACACTGGGGAAAGGCCGTATGCGTGCAATGAATGTGGGAAAGCCTTCATTAACAGCTCTCATCTTGTTCGGCATCAGAAAGTTCACAACACAGAGAGGCCTTTTGAGTGCAGCGAATGTGGAAAAGCCTTCCGGCAAACCTCCAAACTTATTCTGCATCAAAGGAGTCATACGGGAGAAAGGCCTTATAAATGCAACCAGTGTGGGAAAGCCTTCAGTTGCCCCTCCAACCTTGTTCCACACCAGCGAATTCATACTGGAGAAAAGCCTTATGAGTGCTCGGAATGTGGAAAAGCCTTTAGTCAAAGCTCTGCCCTCATTCAGCACCAGAAGGTTCACACCAGAGAAAGGCCTTATGAGTGCAGTAAATGTGGAAAAGCCTTCAGCTATAGCTCGAACCTTGTTAAACACCAGAAAGTTCACACTGGAGAAAGGCCTTATGGGTGCAGCCAGTGTGGGAAAGCTTTCAGTGAGAGCTCCATCCTCAGTCAGCACCAGAGAGTTCACACTGGAGAAAAGCCTTATGAGTGTAACAAGTGTGGGAAAACTTTCCGCTACAGCTCAAACCTCTCTAAGCACCAGAAAGTTCACACTGGAGAAGAGCCACCTGAGTGCAGTGGACATAGGAATGCCTTCAGCCAGAGTTCCAACCTCACTCGGCACCATGAAGGTCATACCAAAGAGAGGCCTTAGGAGTGTGGCAAATGTGGAAAACCACTAACTAACCGGGGCATTTTCTTGTTCACCTTAATAGAGTTCACTCCTGAGAAAACTTCTGTGAAAGGAACCTTTGTGAAGAAGCCATAAGCCAAAAATTGAAAAATACCCTAACACCCCTACCAGGAGATTGCCAGATACATGGGAAGCTTTCAGAAGCTACATCACACTTTCTAATCTGTCCAGGTGCTTTGCCAGATTATGTCACTGCCAGATGCCATCTCACTTCTACCAGCTGGCAGGTCCCCCCACAGCCTGTCATCTCAGCATACTCAGGGAAGGCTGATTTTGTGCTCTCTCATTCCCTGGAGGGAGACATGAGTGATGGGAGCTCTTTGGGGTGGCCTCATTTTCCATTTCTGCCCTGTCCCCAGTGGTTCAGGCATAGCCCTGACCTCTTTCTCTCCAGGGGGATCTGAATGGAGTCTGAGGACTTGCAGAAGTAGTTCCCTCTTTTGTGGGTATTGGGGTTTTTTTGGTTTTTTTAAGGTTTTATTTATTTATTTGACAGAGCAAGCACAAGTAGGGGGAGCAGCAGGCTCCCCTCTAAGCGGGGAGTGCAATGCGGGGCTCGATCCCATGACCCTGGGATCATGACCTGAGCTGAAGGCAGACGTCTCCAAATCACCCAACCCTGGAACTGCCTGTCCCCAGAGTGTGTGATAAAAAAGGATGGCCTTCCCGTTGAAGCCATCTTTAATCTCCATCGTGTGCAGGGGGAGATGGAGAACAGAATTGGCTCTAACAGGATAAAGAGGGAGAAAGGCCTTAGTGGGAGACCTCAACTTCAACAGCAAGATGGCACACAACAGCTTGCAGTCTAGGCCCAAGGCCTTCTGGGACAGGCTGAAAGTCTCTGGGTTAAATCTTGTGTCCTGGATGCCAGAACGATCTGATAGGCCCAGAGCTTTGGGCATTGGGTATTGCAATCTCTAGTCCTTCCTGGGCAGCAGGGGTTGGGTTCTTTGTTCCTGGGAATGTCCCACATTCTCCAGTAGAGTTGAAGGGCCACTGTCTCCTGGGACCTATCCATGAGTAAGGCCCCTGATGTCCAGGTTATCGCTGGATGTAAGATCTTCAGGGGCCAGGCAGAATCATAAGTGGGTACAGAAACACTGGTTTTGAAGTGAGGGAGTCAGTGAGACTGGCAAACAGAGGAGATGCTATGCTTCAGCCACATCATACCCACTCACAAGAATTGTGTTCAACTCCACATTCAGTAACAATCACATCAATGGCTTTCAATCAGCCATGGTAGAATTTATACCACAAAAAAATGAACAAACAATAGTTCTTTGAAAACAAACAAAAAACAACTGGAAAAAAAAAAAACAACCCTGATATGGAGTGTTTGCCAAGCTTGTTGACACTGACTTTGGCCATAGGAGAAACTCAGCTCTGCAGATCTTAGGAAGTCCTGCATACTCTCATCTTGTCCTCTAGCACGAGTACACTGACCCTTTACGATGAGTATGCTGCTCACTGCTGGAGCAAATAACCTAACCTAATGGTGATGTGGATTCCTGTAGTCTCCCTGCACTGGTCACTTCAAGGCCATCAATGCACAGGCAGGAACCCTGGGACTATAGTCCAGGACTTTTGTGGCTCAGCCAGTATTCTAGGTCAGTGTGGTGTCCATGGTCTTCATCATCTGTTTTTTGCTGCCACTGAGACAAGGCTGTCCCTGGGTACAGGGATCAGAGAGGATGGAATCAGCATTTGATTTGCCCCCATTTTCTGGTTTTCCAAGAGTGAGAGATCCATATGCTTATGTGAAGCCTTTTGATTTTATAAATGTTGAAAACTTCTATACAAAATTTATAGGTATATAAGCAACCTATATATATGCGCTACACATGTGTTCCTGGTCCAACACTTGAAACAGTCAGAAAATAAGCAAATCAGCTGTCAGGAGCCCAGGGGTCCCCAGATATGAAGGCTTTTGGCACGGTGTTTACCCCACAGCATGTGGCAGAGGAGGGGGCACTGCTGTTGCTACTCCACTCAGGACCCCCCAGTTTCCCGAGGCTGACCATGTGAGGGATGGCAGGATCCCAGGCAGGCTTGTGGTCAGCCAAGCATGTGGCAGGTCTGCCTAAGTGCTCCCTGCATCCCAAGGTATCATGGCACCCCGTGGACCTTCTGGGTAGAATAATTGCCTTCCATTAACATGGGGGGCTTGGAGTTAGAACCAAAGTCCATTTGAACCTTGGGGTATCAGGCTTCCAAGAAAAGGGATCATGGATCATCAAGAGCTCAACTCCTTGTACCCATGTGGCCAGCTATGGTTAGACAGACCTCAAAACACTGCTCCCAGTGCATGAATGAAGTCTTCTGTCTCCTACTCTCCTCACCAGGGATCTGCACACACCAACCAAATTATTGGAACCTCAGTATTTCCCTGGTGGTACCAGAACATAGCAAACAAAGGTCTGTTGGTTCTGAGTGTTTCATCTCTCCACAGTACCAACTTATGTGAAGCTCAAGTCCTCCCAGCTTGATGAAGTATACAGGGGTCCTCGGCCTGCTCAGGCTCTCCCTCCTGAGTGTAACAACTGCCTTGCACCAACATGGAAGGGCTGCTTGGGATTAGAGTTCAAGTCCAGCTGAGCCATGTGGAGCTCAGGCCTGCAAGCAAAGTAGGGCAGACACTCATCATGAGAACTCAATCCCTTTTATCCTGAATGGTCACCTGTGTGTAGACCTTGTAAAATGAATTCTTTTGGCAGAGTCCTTGATTTGGTGAAATGGCCCTGACTTGAACCTGACTTCTGCTTTCCCCATCAGGGCTCTGTGCAAGGCAGCTGGCTTGCTGTGTGTATGTACGTGTGTCTGTGTAGCTGGGCGTGGGCGTGTGCATGTGCATGTGCTGGAGCATCTAAAACAAAGCCCTTGTGGCTCAGCGTCTATAAACTGGGGCTACTAATGTTCATCTTGACTCTACAGGAGGATTGTCCTGTGAACCAGCCACAGAAGAAGGCAGTGTAGAGTGATGGTGAGAAGCAGCCCTTCTGATCATTTGAGCCCTAGATCCACTTAGTCCCTGAAGCCAGATGCCAAGTGTACTTTTGGGTTCCATGTACCAAAATAGGCCAAGGCAATTCAATAGGGGAAAAGATAATCTTTTCAACCAATAGTGCTGGAACAACTGGATAGCCACATGTAACAAACCTCTATGTTACCTCAAGTCATATGCAAAAGCTAACTCAAAATTCATCACAGACATAAAACTTAATAAAACTTCCAGAAGAAAGCACAGTGACCCTGGATTTGGTGGATTTCTTAAATATAACAAAAAGCATGACAAGAAAAAGATGAATCAATTGGATTTGATCAAAATTTTTAATTTTTGCTTTTCAATAGTCACATCAACAAAATGAAAATGCAAGCCACAGACTGGGAAAACTGTCTGCAAAAAAATTCTGACAAAGGACCTGAATCTAGAATATATGAAAAATTCATACACCTAATAAGACAACCCAATTTTTAAAAATGGGCAAAAGTGACTTGAACACTCACTTCACTAAAGAAGATATATGAATGGCAAATAAGCACATGCCTTCTATGTAAAAGGTGTTACTATTTTTTTTAAGATTTTATTTTTAAGTAATCTCCACACCCAACCTGGGGCTCGAACTTAAAACCTTGAGATCAAGAGTCACATACTCTGGGGCTCCTGGGTGGCTCAGTCATTAAGCGGCTGCCTTCGGCTCGGGTCATGATCCCGGGGTCCTGGGATCGAGCCCCGCATCGGGCTCCCTCCTCGGCGGGAGGCCTGCTTCTCCCTCTCCCTCTGCCACTCCCCCTGCTTGTGTTCCTGCTCTCGCTCTCTCTCTATGAAATAAATAAAATCTTTTTTAAAAAAAAAAAGAGTCACATACTCTACAGATAGAGCCAGCCAGGTGCCCCTAAAATGTGTTCTTTTATTTAAAGTTCACAACACTCCCACAGGTGTTCTATAGATAGTGAGGTGGTTAAGAGTACAGACCGTGGAGCTACATACTGTACATTTATGTACCAGCTGATAATTAGTTGTATGCTCTTGGACAAGTTACAAAGTCTCTGTGATTCAGTTTTCCCTATATTTAATTGATAGTTTGTATGGCTGTGGCAGATATGAAGGTTTGCAGGTCCTGAGAAACTCTGTACAACATCACCCCACACGGACACGGTCATCAAAGCAGAGTCATGGCTGCCCCATAGACAAAGCACAGGCACTCCAGGTTGCCAGTCTCCAATCCCTATTTCCTCATACCCAGTGATTATCACTTAATATACCCACCTAGTTCTTATATGAACGCAGGAGGTAACCCTGCCTAACAGGGTCTGGTGTCTAGAGGGCATGTCTTTTTAGCCCAGGAGAAGAGCTTCCTACCATTGTTGCAGGGGGTATGCTATGAAATATGAAACATCCTCTAGAACTAGAGATCAGCAGCTTCTTCTGCATCACTATAAGGTTTTTAGAACCACTTCTCCCTTCCCTAGGTGAGCTTTTGGTATCTGAGTTAAAAGATTTAGAGCAGAGAATCTTTCAGCCTTTCCCAGGAGGGCATAGGATAGAAATGCAAATTAGGATATACACTGGAAAGGAAGAAGTTAAAGTGTCTTTTTTTTTTTTTAAAGATTTTATTTATTTGTCAGAAAGAGAGACAGTGAGAGCACAAGCAGGGGGAGCGGCAGGCAGAGGGAGAAGCAGGCTCCCCACTGAGCAAGGAGCCTGATGCGGGACTCAATTCCAGAACCTTGGGATCATGACCTCAGCCCAAGGCAGATGCTTAACCGACTGAGCCACCCAGGTGTCCCTGAAGTTAAAGTGTCTTTATTTACAGATGACATGATCTCTGTGTAGAAAATCCCAGGTCCATTAAAAGTAGTGCTTAGTTGGTTAAGTGTCTGACTCTTGATTTTGGCTCAGGTCATGATCTCAGGGTCGTGGGATCAAGCCCTGAGTCCAGGCTCCACGCTCAGCGTGGAATCTGCTTGAGATTCTCTTCCTCTCCCTCTATGCCCCTGCTCCCTCTCCCCCTCTAGCTCTATCTCCCTCTCTAAAAAATATATATGTATATGCAAATATGTGCAATATATATATATATATATGCAAAAAACAAAAACAAAGCAGAGCTGCTCAGTTTCCCATACAAATCATCAAATGAAATTAACGAAGCAATTCCATTCACAGTAGCCTGAAAAAGAATGAAACAGGAATAAGTTTAACAAAAGAAGTGCAATTCTCTGAAAGTACTCTGAAAGCTATAAAACGGTGCTAAGAGAAATTGGTGAGAAACATTCCACGTTAATGGATTAGCTGATTCGTTTTAAGATGACAGTGTTCTCCAAATTGATATACAGATTCCAGATAACAAGATGATCCTAAATTCACATAGATAAAGACTTACAACAGCCAAAACGATTTTGACAAGGAACAAAGTTGGATTTACTTTACCTAATTTCAAAAGTTTCTATAAAGCTATAGTAATCAAGACAATGTGGCACTGGCAAAAAGACAGACATACAGATCCGTAGAACAGACTTGAGAGTACCGAAATAACTTTACTCAACTGATTTTCAACAAAGGTACAATGTGTAAAGATGGCCTTTTCAACAAACAGTTCTTGGAAAATTAGGTATCTACATGCAAAAAGATGAATTTAGACCCTTACCTAACACTATACATAAAAGTTACCATGGAATGGATCATAAATGGAAATATAAGAGCTAAAACTATAAAGCTGATAGAAGAAAAATAGGAGAAAAATGTTTACTTTGGGTTAGGCAAATAATTTTTTAGATATGAAACCAGGAGGCAATATGTAAAAGGAAAAACTAATAAATTAGACTGTGGTGTCTAAATGGGGTGTCTCCCGATCAGATGGGGAACCCCAAATGTGGGGCAAAGATCAGGTGGAAATCGGTGGCACAGAAGGTGAAAGGAGTCACCTGAGGCAGAACAAAGGAGATAGAAGTTTACTGACTACACCACAAGGGAGGGTGGGCAGGTCAGCACCGACAGGGGCAGGAGCTGTTTTTAAAGGAGGAAGATAAGGACAGTGGTGACATATGGAATTCTCCTTTTTGGTAAGTGTGCCTAGTTGTAAGTAGCCTACTATGGAATCTTTTTTTCAAGATTTATTTATTTAAGAGAGAGAACGCACATGTGCACACATGAGCGGCGGCGGGGTGGGGGGGGTGGCGAGGGTGAGAGAAAGGGAGAGAATCCTGAGCAGACTCCCCCTGAGTGCAGAGCCCCGTCGCAGGGCTCAATTCCACGACCCTGAGATCATGACCTGAGCTGAAATCAAGAGTCTGATGCTCAACCGACTGAGCCACCCAGGCCTCCTGGGCCTATGGATATTTTGTGGTGGGCCGCCTGATCGGCCTGTCCTTATTCAGCCAGGGGGGTCACTGTGGGCTCTTTCTACATTCCCTTGCTTAGGCCTGTTTGCCTAAAAGCAGCCTCTACATAGACTTCATCAAAATGTAAAATATTGCTCTTCAAGGGGCACCTGGCTGACTCAACTGGTAGAGCAAGCGACTCTTGGATCTCAGGGTTGTGAGTTCAAGCCCCATGTTGGCCTTAAAGCTTACATTAAAGAAAAAGTAAAATATTGCTCTTCAAAAGATGTCATTAAGAAAATTAAAACAAGCCACAGACCAAGAGGAAATAAACACCTGTACATAAATATGGGGTCTTGATACAGAATATATAAAGAATTTGTACAACTCAATAAGAAGACAACCCAAGTAAAAATGAACAAAAGATTTGAATAGACATTTTATCAAAGAAGATAAACAGTTAAAAAGCACATGAAAAGATGCCTGACATCATTATTAATTAGGAAAATATAAATTAAAAACCCCTTGAGATTATTATTTGTTGGGTGTAGAGTTTTAGTTTAGGATAATGAAAAGGCTGTAAACATGTATAGCAGTGACAATTGTACAACTGTGTGAATTAACGTCACTGAACTGTACACTTAAAAATAGAAGTTTTATGTATATTTTACCACAATTAAAAAAAATCCTTTGAGATACCATTTCACACTCACTAGGATGGCAACACCAAGTACTGGCAGGAAGGTGGAGAAAACGGAACAGTCCTACAGTACTGGTGGGAATATAAAATGGTAGAGACACTTTGGAAAACAGCTTGGCAGTAAAGAGAGAAACATGAACTTAACATATGACTCAGCAGTCCCACTCCTAGGAATTGTCAGGCAGGAAGACCTTACTCTACCCTCTGCTCCTTCTAACTGGACTTAGAATCAAATTGACATGATACAGATTAACAGGAGAAAATCAAATTTAATGGGCATACATACAGGGAATCAACAGACATGAAATTCCAAAGACAGTGAGGCAACATGAAGCTTACATGAGCTAAGGGTAGAAGTCTAAGGATAGGGGAGAAAGCCCCTTAGCAAGAAGTTGAAAGGAAAGGTTTGGAAACACAAGGTTGCTCTATTATGCAGATAAGTCCCTTAAGTAAAGGGCAATCCCTGTTAATAACTCTCTTCCTATTACAGGATCTCCTTTCCAATGTAAATTAAGCAGTTGTGAGAAAGGCAGAGAGCTTTTCCTACATCTGCTGGGTTTTTTTTTTTTTTTTTTTTTTTTAAAGGGCCATGACCTGAGCCTAAGGCAGCTGTTCAACCAACTGAGGCAGCCAGGGTTTTGATTACTTTTTTTTTTTTTTTAAGTAGGCTCCACACCCAGTGCAGAGCCCAAATGCCTCAGGACCAGAGATCAAGACCTGAGCTGAGATCAAGAGTCGGACGCCTAACTGAGCCACCCAGGCGCCCCTTGATAACTTTTAAATCTAAAAAATCTTTATGCTAAAGTGGCCCATCTTGGGGCAGCCTGCCCTTGGCTCCTATAGAATCTACCCAAGCAAAACAAAAACATATGTCTACACAAAGATTTGGAAGCAAATGTGCCTACTACCATTATTTATATTAGCCAAGAACTGGAAACAGTTCAAAATCTATCAATTAATGATGGATAAACTGTGGTATATCCATACAAGGGAATAAAATGGAATAAAATACTGATATATACAAATAACATGAATAACCTCAAGAACATTATGCTAAGTGATAGAAACAAGACACAAAGAGCTACATATTATATGATTCCATTGATACGAAATATCCAGAAAAGGCAAAAGTATAGATACATAATGTAGATTAGTGATTGCCAGGGGCTGGGGACGGGAGTGGGTTTTGGCTGTAAAAGTGTCCAAAGGAACATTCTGAGGCAATGGGAATGGGGTAAGATAATAATGGTTGCACAATTCTATAAATCTACTAAAAGTCATTAAGTATGCACTTATAATAGGTATATTTTATAATATGTAAATTACACTTCAATAAAGCCACTTAACAAACAGGACTATGGGCTATTCTTTCTCACAGTCCTGGAGTTCCTGACCACATGGTGATAACCAAAAGTATCCAGCCCACTAAGAGATGACAGGAATGCATAAAACACTGGTTAGGAGTACAGCTCTGGGAAATATACAGATCCTTAAGACCCTCTGCGAACCTTCATCTTGCAAGGGCCCAGACATCAAAATGGTGTGCCAGGCTCCCCCATGTCCTATTTTCCTCACACTCAGTTTTCTTTACCCATTAACAGTACTCATTTCATTTTTATACAAACATAAGTGGGTGATATATTACCAGGATCTGGCCTTCAGGGTGCTTCCTTTCAACATTGCTGAGGTGGGAAAGACACTCCCTGAAACACAGACCATCATCTTGCTTCTTCCAGACCCATCACTACCTTTTCTAGGTGAACTCCAGGTCCGAAGCTTCAGAAACACACAGGCTTCATTCTTTGCCAGGGAACACGGGGTACAAATGTAAATTGAGTCACATCTGGACAGAGATGCGCCATGCCTTGCTGCTGTGTCCTCTGTGAGGTGCTACAGGGACCCTGATGACCAATCTAAGAACACCTCTGTCATGTTCTCAACACACTCCTGCTAAACAGGACTCTAATATCAAAGGTGAATTAACTGGTGATATATTCATTATCAAATGGTCCAGAGCAGTCTGAGGTCATGGTACCAGAGCTGGGTGATGACAGGAATGCATAAAAACTGTTAGGAGTACCTGAAGAAGCTCAATGAAGGCATCATGGATGTCAGAAGCAGATTTCACAAGGCCCATAAACAATGGGAAACTTACCCAGAAGCCCTCCAAAAACTATTCCATCACGCCCCTTGCTTAGAACAGGAGTCATGTCCATGTCAAACTCAGTCATGGGTGGGCACCATGATACCACTTCAACGGGTGCAGGGCCACCACCATCCCCCCAGGGGAAGGCAAGCAGGGAACAGGCACTGCTTATGCTGAGCAAGAAGAGGTGACCATCAAACACAGAAGGGCTTTTCCACAGCACCCAGCAGTGCAACAAGTGGTCACAAAGTACAATGTGGCCCCTACAGGCTTCCCCACACACAGGGCAGCCATGGAGTGAGTGTCTCCCCAGGTGAGGTTCTTCTATATGAGGTCCAATTTGTGACTGAAGGCTACTCGTGTAGGGTCCTTCTCAGTTATTAATTCTTTTATATTGAATGAAGTTTTTTAAAATAGGCTGATTATTTAAAATGTTAAAAAAAAGAAAAGAGCAGCTGAAGACTTTACCACATTCACTGCTCTCAAATGGATTTTTTCTAGTGAAGTTGTTGGTGTTGGCAGGGCAGGAGCTGTGGCCAACTGTTCTCCCATGCTGGCTGTACACACAGGAGCTTTCTCCAGTGTTAATATTTCTATGCAGAACATGGCAGGAGCCACAGCTTTTTGCTCTCCTACTCACTATACTCACAATGCAGTAACTTGCTGCAAAATTGGATTAAATCTGTGACAGAAGGCTTTCCAACATCAGCTGTACTCATTATGCCTTTCTCCAATGGGGATTGTGTGAAACAGGTTTAATATTTTCTTGAAAGTTACTGCATTTGTACAACTGTTCTCTGATATGAATCCTTTGGTGCTAACAAGAATGGAGCTCTGGAGCAGATGCCCACATTCTCTGCACTTGAGTCCTTTAGTGCAGGGGGAAGCAAAATTTTGCTCAAGGCTGGGCCATACTCCCTGCCTTTATAAAGGCTTTCTCAAGGAGAACATTCTGGTGCTCAAAAGGAACAGAGCTCTGGCTGGAGGCTTTCTCGTGTTACTACACTCACAATATTTGAAGATATGAATGTCCTCCTGCTTTCTCAGGATGGAGGCAAAGGTGATGACCTCCCCACCTTCCCAACGTACTTGGGATTTTTTTTCCCATTCTGAAATGTTTTTGGTGACTGAACACCTCTCCAGGTAATATGTGTTTACTGGGTGTCTCTTCAGTGTCAGTTCTCTGCAAAATGTCGAGTTGGCAGGGCCTGGTGATAGGCAAGAGCTGTGCAGTGAGGGTGGTCCAGCCAGTGACACTGTGTCCACTTTCCTTTGAGGGAACAAGCAGTCTCATGGTGGAACAAATTTTCAAGAACTACTTAAAGATATGTATCAGCTCAGGACATGTTAAGGGGAGGCTACTGGTGAGGGACCTGGCCAGAAGAGGGGAGAAGGAGAAAGGCTGTAAGGCAAAGGACACAGAGGGATCAGCCAGGGGACAAGAGTCAAGGGAAAGTAGAATGGAGTGTCAGAAAGGGGTGAGAATGATAGAAAAGAGGCATGGCTACTCACTTTGGCACCAGGGGAACGGAGGGCATAGGTCAGGCACCCCACGAGAGATCAGCCCTGCAGGCCCTCCCATACCAGTTTTGTGCTGACCAGGACTGGTCCTCCAGGGGCCCCTCTGGTCAAGATACGATTCAAGCTGCCCTGTTCAGGTCTCCTTGCCAAGTTCAACTTGGGTGACCACATTTAGGGTAGTACAGACAGTCATTCTTATGGGGGATCAAGTGGTTTGTGACAGAGCAAGGTAGGTGAGGATCACCAATGCATCTGGAGAACTGAAGCTCACAAAATGAAGAACCAGGCAAGATCTCAGCAGAAAAGCTCATTGTCCCCACAATCAATGTTGGTGCTCATGTGCCATCACAGGGGCTGACAAGAAAACATGCTGGAGGGGTTTTTTCCTGACAGAAAAGCAACAGGCCCTGATGGGGTTTCTTGGCCAGAAAATAACCTGGCTAGATGTGATCGCCTATGCGGGTTGTGATATTTTTGACCCTTGACCATGATAAAAAGGTCCCGAGGCAAAAGGAGTTGGGGTTGCTAATGCAGCAGTCTGGGAGAAGAGGTGTCAAACATGGGCCAGCACCAGGACCAGCAGCAAATCCCACGGGGAACACACTGGCCTAACCTGGTGAGGACAGGACCATGCCTGTAGCTCCACTGCGCCTTATGAAGGAGCCCCACTTTTTCTAAAAGACATATGTATCCTTCTCCTTAAAGGTCAATGGACTCTGCAATACCCGGCCAGGGAGCAGATGGCTGTGATCTAAGCACTGGGCATGGGACCTGGGGCCCCAGTCTGTCCTGCCAGTCACCTCCCCTTATGTGTCCCAAACCCTGTCCCCTGACATGCCTGCTCACCCTCGGAGGGTGGGCCCTCCTCCTGGATGTGCACTCTCTCCAGATCCACTGGTGTTTGGACAGTGCTTCTCTTTTTCTGCACCAATCTCCTCCACCTAGCCATTGGGCCTTTGTCTGGACGCCCCACATTCACCTCAGGGCCATTCATCTGTAACCACAATTTAAGACTCTCCTTCCAAAATGCCATTCTCAGGCCCTTCCTTGGACTGCAGCCTGGACATCCGAAGCGAAACCAGAACTCCCTGTGTGTTCACAGGTCCATGTATCACCCCCACTCAGAGGTCTCCAGACAATTCGGACTCTACATCTACAAAATCTAACCGCTAATCTTCCCCAAAACATCCTCCTCCTGCCAACCTCCCATCTCAATGAGCAGTAGTACCTGATCCCTCCTAAACCCTTGGGATGATCCTTTATCCACCACTTACATTCACTCCTCACATGTAGCACAAAATCCCATCAATTCCATCTTGAAAATCTAACCGAAATCTGATCACTTCTCTCACCTCTCCTACTTGTGCTCTGGACAGGCCACCACCATAACTGTCCCAATGAATATTGCAGCAGCATCCTCATGAATCTCCCTGTTTTCAGCCTGGCCACAACCCCTCTCCCACCAGTGTGTTCACTCAGTATGTTTACTGGGTATTCACTGGGATACTTTCAAAATCCTAAATCATTTCATGGACATCCCTCTTCTATTAAAAAATTTCTATGACTCCCAGGACCCGGGAATAGAGGCAGAGCTCCTCTCATGCTCTTGGTTCCCTGCAATGGAAGACAAGAAATTTCCTGAGTGTTCTCAGGTCAGTCTCACCTCTGGGTCTTTGCACATGCAGCTCCCTCTGCCTGTACCCTCTACATCTTAACATACTGGATTCTGGGATGAAGACTCGGCACCTGCGAACGCTCCATTGTCCTGAACATCGAGGCTGGAGCTCAGTCGGGGACTTAGGACGCTGGGACTCAGAGCCCAGTCGGTGGGGCCCAGGATACGATTCTTCTGCCGTGACTAGTCGATCCGCTCACTCATCACGCCCACAGGCCCGCGGAGCCTCCTGGACACAGTCCACGGGCTGGCAGCAAGGTCCCTCGGCCAATTCGGATAAAACGGCAAACTGCCAAAGAAATGGCCGGATACCGGAAGTGGCGACCAAAGGACAGCGGCAGTCCCGGAAGCGCCCCTCCCCTAGCCCCTCATTGGCCAGAGTCCAGCCTGGGCGCTCGGAAACGCCCCTCTCCCGGGCGCTCACCGGGATACCCCGAGCGGACGCTCGGTGAGGGGCTTTCTGGGTAATGTAGTTTGCGTCGCGTAAGTAGCGACGCGGCGGGCGCCAGTCCTGATCACCTAGGCAACGACCCAGCGGCACCGCGACTGGCTCAGGGACCTAGTGTCGTGTGGGCTGCGAGCCTCGAGCCGCCGCTTGCTCAGAGTCTGGGCGTTTCTGCGAGAGCAGCGGAGGATGGGGCGGGACTTCCGCGTCGCCAATGCACTCTTCACTTCGCGGTTGGTGGGTTGTTTGGCAGGTGGCCGCTGGGACCAGAGATGCAGGTAGGGAAGTGCCGGGACTGTCACCGCATCACTGCACGCACTTTCCCCCCTCCGCTAATGGCTCCTTCTTCCTGAGCCTTGGTTTCTCCAGATGTAGAACGGAGGTAACGAGCCACCACACACCGCCTTCGTCCCACGGCCCCGGGATGCAGCTCCCAGGTCCTTCGGTGCATTCTATACTGGGGAAGACTGAGGCCCTTAGTGTGACCGTCAGCCCGCGGTCACCCCGGGCAGTGGGGGTTTGAGGGTTTGGATGAGCCCTCATTGTTTGTCACTGTCGCCTCCTCGCACGGTCCCGCCCAACCCACAGACTGAACAGGCCAGCAGCGTCGCTGATGGACCCGGGGCAGGTGAGTGGAGGGTGCCCCAGCCCCTCACCTGCCAGGATCCCTGTCCTCCTGATCCTGGAGCCCCTGTACGGGACTCTTCACCTACACTTGAGTCTGGAGCCCTGAGAATCACTTTTCCTAGCGTCCGGAATCCAGGCCGGAGGTTATATGGAGGGGTTCACTGTTAGTTGGCAACCTCCTCGGGAGCTTCCCTGGTGTAATCTGACACCGACCCCGTAGGTGGAGGGCAGGAAGAAAGTGAAGAAAGAGGCAGGTCACTCCAGATTAGTAGGTGGCAGGTTTAATAAGCAAGGGCAGGTACACAGCAAGCTTGCCTTGGACAGCCACAAGAAGAGTAGACCACATCAGCCCACTGAATCTTAAGTTTATACAGAGACCTTAACTTGGTTCAGTCACGTATATCATCCAGATGGTTTCAGCACCGCATCACAACCTCAAGGCTATGTCCCTGGGGGGAATTTCTGGGAGTGGGGAAGAATACACATTCCAAGGACTGGAGGTGATGACAAGCCTCCCATTGCCCAGGTCCAGCTCATACATGGGTCAGCTGACAGTCACATCCTCTTGATAACCTCCCCCTTACATTCACATTTCCGGAATCCTATGGGATAAGGTCTGGAAGGGTGTCTCAAGCACAGGGACCAGCATGTGCAAATTTCTTGGAGGTGAGTATAAGATGAAAGTGTTCAGGGAACTGCAGGTCTGTATTTTGTCTGGTGGACCTAGAGAGCAGAGGACAGATACTGGTCTGGAATGGCAAGCTGAGGAGCTGGGTCTCTATTCTGAGTGTGGTGGGAGTGTGGAAAGTTTAGAGCAGAGAAGGGAGGTGATCTGACGCAGGTCTTTTTTTTAAATTAATTAATTAATTTTTAAAAAGATTTTATTTATTTATTTGACAGAGAGAGACACAGCGGGAGAGTGACTCGGGTCTTAATAAACTCCCTCTGGATGCCGAGTGGAGAACAGATTTGGTCAGGGGGTGGTAGAGGTGAGGTTGGAGGCAGGAAGACCACTGAGTCTTTCACTGAGTGACTGGAATAGTTCAGGTGTATGGGCTTTTGGACCAAAGGTGGAAGTAGGAGAAATTGTTGGCTCTTGAACTTTTTAACTAGGGTGGACTAGATTTCCTGATGTGAAGCAGTAGGTTGGACCCAGATAGGTTTTTCAGATGTGGAAGTTAGAGTGAGTTGATATCAGGGGGAAGGCAAAGATTTGGGTTTTGGCCATATTGTATTTGATGTATCCTACAGACGGCCAAATTGAGGTACCAAGTATGCTTTATATCAAGTCCAGGCTGGAGACATCCAAGGGATGAAGACTTGTGTGTGGACATTATGTGTGGCTGTGGGTTGACCAGAATGGTGATCAAGCCTCTGACCAGAGACTAGACCTGGGATGAAAAAATGAAGCACGAAAGTAACAGAGGTAGGATGACAGTGGGGCCTGAGGTGAGACCAGTTTACCTCTCTATAGCTCACCAGGTTTTTGTGGCCATCCTCCTTGGGGACTGGGGTGGGGGAGGGAGTGGGTGTCAGGCTGGAGAATAATCAGGGGTAGAAAGGGTCAGTCTAAGCTAAGAGTCCCCAAGCCAATGGTAGGGGGGCAGTAGATCTGGGATTTGTCTAGTAGGAAGAGTGAGAACAGCTATGACTGGTGAGGGGACGGCATGTATAAGGATAGAGGTGGAAGAGAGCAGCGGTGTTTAAGATCTACTCATGGTTCTGGAGAACTGAAGGCTGAAGCAGGGCCGGGAGGGGAGGCATTAACTAGAAGTGAAGGTTGTTTCTGGCAGTTGTGGTTTTTGGAGATGTGAGGCAAGCCAGGCTCAGTGTTGGATCCTGGTTGCCTTTGTTGGGTAGGCCATGTGCATAGTGGGATATAGACACTAATAGATGCCTGTGGTGTGGACAGGGAGGGGGTGGGGGCTGGGGGGGGAGATATGATGATGGTATAGTCCAAAGAGTGACATGTACAAGGTAAGGGAATGTGAACCATTGTGCTCAGGCCCTGGTACTAGAGGCTTAAGGGAGAAAAGAGAGTCTGAATTTTTTTATACTTGGGAGGTGTGATCTGGAGAGACAAGAAACACAACACAAGAGAGCTTGTTTAGTGTGGGGAGGGGTTCCTGGCCAGCCCAGAGCTCAGACAGCATCTGTCTGCCCACCTGCTTTTTGTTCCTCTGGATTGTGTTGGCCTGGATACAGTGACCAGTGGGACTACAAGGAGGGAGGGACACCAGTGGTGCCAGGGCCTCTTATCTCCTCTGAGATGGGGGCCTGAGGAGGAGGAGGAGCTGCAAGTGAGTAAGGGAACGATGGACTGAGGGGGTCACAAGAAGAGGAGATGCCAGTGGTAGATGTAGCAGAACTCTGAGCCATACTTCAAGGGCCTGGATGACTCCATTTAACTGTTTTGTTTGTTTTTCAGCCCATCTGTTGGCCCCCTGGCTTAGCTGTCTCGTCATCGCAGAGCCCAGTGACCTTTGAAGATGTGGCTGTGTATTTTTCCAAGGAGGAGTGGGGGCTTCTTGATGAGACTCAGAGACGCCTGTACCACCATGTGATGCTGGAGAACTTTGAGCTCATGACCTCACTTGGTAAGGCCTTTCTGCCCCACCCCAGCATGGTGACCAGCTTCTGCCCTCTTGCCTTCTTCCCATAGAAAGTTTTCTGTTCATCCCAAAGCTGGACCCCAGGCACTGGTTCTTACCAGGTTTCCTGTTATAGGTGTTGTGGGTGCTGGGACTGGGCTGTGTGCATTCTCCATGTCTCTCAACAGCCTCATGAATAGTCCCAATAGCTGTTGCCCAGGGGCCTTGTGGGAGGAGAGGTTGGGGATCAGGCACCTATCATCTGCCTGATGGATCCCACTAGGCTTGACCAGTTCATGGCTGGGTGACCCAGTATGGGGCCATGCCTAGATTCTGTCCCTTCTCCCATGAGGCTTTTTTTTAAAAAAATAATTTTATTGAGTATACCACAAAGTTCATACTTTAAAGTGTATAATTCAGTGATTTTTAGTGTATTTGCACAGTTGTATAAATACTACCATAATCTAATTTTATTATTATTGTTATTCTTTTTTTTTTTTTTTAAAGATTTTATTTATTCATTTGAGACACAGAGATAGAGAGAGAGAGAGAGTGCGCATGAGCAGGGAGAGAGGCAGAGGGAGAGGGAGAAGCAGGCTCCCTGCTGAGCAGGGAGCCCGATGCGGGGCTCGATCCCAGGACCCTGGGATCATGACCTGAGCTGAAGGCAGATGCTTAACCATCTGAGCCACCCAGGCGCCCCTATTATTGTTATTCTTTTTTAAAGATTTTTTTTATTTATTTGACAGACAGAGACACAGCGAGAGAGGGAACACAGGTTGGGGGAGTGGGAGAGGGAGAAGCAGGCCTCTCGCAGAGCAGGGAGTCCGATGTGGGGCTCGATCCCAGGACCCTGGGATCATGACCTCAGCCGAAGGCAGATGCTTAACAACTGAGCCACCCAGGCGCCCCACCATAATCTAATTTTAGAACATTTTTATCACTAAAGAGAAACTGTACCCATTAACAGTCACTCCCCATCCTCCCTCATCCCTTCTCCTTTAGCCTTAGGCAATTGCTAATATACTTTATGACTATGTATATTTGCTTATTTAGACATTTCATATAAATGGAATCACAGTATGTTTTTCTGTGAATGGCTTTCATTTAGCCTAATATATTTGAGATTTATCCATGTTGTAGCACATATCAGGGCTTCATTCCTTTTTATGGCCAAATAATATTCTATTCTGTAGATATACCACAGTTTATTTATACATTCATCAGTTGATTGGGCATTTGTCTTGTTTCCACTTTTTGGGTGTTATGAAAAATGTTGCTATGAATATTCAAGTACAGGTTTTTGCATAAGTATGTTTTCATTTCTTTTGGGTAGATAAATAGAAATGGAATTGCCAAACTGTTTTCCAGATTGGCAGCACCATTCTGTATTTCCACAGCAGTGTATGAGTATTCCAATTTTTCTACTTCCTTATCAACACTTATTATTGTCTGTTTTTATAGATACTCTAGTGGGTGTGAAGTGGTATCTCACTGTAGTTTTGATTTGCATTTCTTTAATGACTGATGATGTTGAGCAACTTTTTTTTTTTTTCTAAAGATTTTATTTATTTATTTGACAGAGAGAGACACAGCGAGAGAGGGAACACAAGCAGGGGGAGTGGGAGAGGGAGAAGCAGGCTCCCCCCTGAGCAGGGAGCCTGATGTGGGGCTTGATCCCAGGACCCTGGGATCATGACCTGAGCCGAAGGCAGACGCTTAACGACTGAGCCACCCAGGCGCCCCTTGAGCAACTTTTCATGTGCTTATTGGCACACACACACACACACACACACACATACAAGTCCTTTGTCCTTCTCTTTGTCCTTGCCTCTAGTAAGGCCTCCTTTATTCTGTAGCTTGGCTAGGCCCTGTCCTGCACAGTAGGCTCTTCATTCTTATTCTGGACCCTTGGCCTGTCACCATCCCTTGGACCCATTCCTGTATATGTCAGCCACACATTTCTAATGAAGTCACCCTTTCCACCAAGTAGAACACTCAGTTTGCCAGAAACTTCTCTGCTTTCAGGTTGTTGGCATGGAGTGGAAGATGAGGGGGCCCATTCCAAGCAGAATACTTCTGTAGAAGGGATGTCACAGGTCAGGATCCCCAGTGCAAATCCTTCCACCCAGAAGGCTGACACCTGTGATATGTGTGGCCCATTCTTGAAAGACATTTTGCACCTGAATGAACATCAAAGAACATATCCTGAGGAGACCCTCTACACATGTGGAACATGTGGAAGAGAATTTTGGTTCAGTACAAACCTTCACCAGCACCAGAAGGAGCTCAGTGGAGAAAAGCCCTTCAGATGGGACAAGGACGAGGATTCATTTGTGGAAAATCTTACAGTTCACCTGTCAGAGAAGCTCTTCACTTGTGGGGAAGGTGGTAAGGATGCCTTGGACAGCGATGACCTCTTCCGGCACCCAGCCATTGACAGCAGCAGGAAGCCACAAAGGAGCACAGAGTGCAGGGAGACCTTTTCACACAGCTCTAATCTTGAGCAGCTCACAAAAGTCCATACCACACAGAAGCTATTTAAGTGCAGCAACTGTGGAAAAGCCTTTCAGAAGACCTCCACCCTCCTCAACCACCTGAGAACTCACTCTCAAGAGACAACATTTAGATGCCCAACAGTTGGAAATTCCTTAGAGGAGAAATCAACCCTTGTTAATCACCAAAAAAGTCATGATCGAGAAACATGCCATGTGTGTAAAGCATGTGGGAAGACCTTCACTCACGCTTCTAAACTGAGGAAGCACCAGAAATTTCACACTGGAGTAAAATATTATGAGTGCAGTGATTGTTGGAAAACCTTCAACCACAAACTCACACTTGTTCATCACCAGAGAATTCACACAGGAGAAAGGCCTTATAAGTGCAGTGAATGTGGGAAAGCCTTTAATAACAGGTCACATCTCACTCGGCATGAGAAAGTTCACACTGGAGAAAGGCCTTTTGAGTGCAGCAAATGTGGAAGAGCCTTCAGCCAAAGCTCCAATTTCCTTCGGCACCAGAAAGTTCACACTCAAGTGAGACCTTATGAGTGCAATCAGTGTGGTAAAGCCTTCAGCCGCAGCTCTGCCCTCATTCAGCACTGGAGAGTTCACACTGGAGAAAGGCCTTATGAGTGCAGTGAGTGTGGAAGAGCTTTTAACAATAACTCCAACCTTGCTCAGCACCAGAAAGTTCACACTGGAGAACGGCCTTTTGAGTGCAGTGAATGTGGAAGAGACTTCAGCCAAAGCTCCCACCTCCTTCGACATCAGAAAGTTCACACTGGAGAACGGCCTTTTGAGTGTACCGAATGTGGGAAAGCCTTCAGCAATAGCTCCACCCTCATTCAGCACCAGAAAGTACATACTGGGCAAAGGCCTTATGAATGCAGTGAATGTAGAAAGGCTTTCAGCCGCAGCTCCAGCCTGATTCAGCACTGGAGAATTCACACCGGGGAAAGGCCTTATGAGTGCAGTGAATGTGGGAAAGCCTTTGCACACAGTTCCAGTCTCATTGAGCACTGGAGAGTTCACACAAGAGAAAGGCCTTATGAGTGCAGTGAATGTGGGAAATTCTTTAGCCAGAACTCCATTCTCATTAAACATCAGAAAGTTCACACTGGAGAAAGACCTTATGAGTGCACTGAATGTGGGAAATTCTTTAGCCGAAAGTCCAGCCTCATTTATCACTGGAGAGTTCACACTGGAGAAAGGCCTTATGAATGCAGTGAATGTGGGAGAGCCTTTAGCAATAACTCTCACCTGGTTCGTCACCAGAGAGTTCACACACAAGAAAGGCCCTATGAGTGCAGCCAATGTGGGAAAGCCTTTAGTGAAAGATCTACACTTGTTCGACACCAGATAGTTCACACCAGAGAAAGGACTTACGAGTGTGACCACTGTGGGAAAATCTTCAGCCGCCTCTGCAATCTTGCTCAGCATAAAAGGATTCATACCAGAATGTAGCCTTACAGAGATGGTCCTTCTGAGAAGATCTTCAGTCAAGTCAAACTTCATGCAGAATACCCACAGAGAAGTTACCTGCATGTACCACTAGTGTGGAGAAGGCTTCAGAAGGTAGTCTGCCCTTTCTGAGCAGCCCAGGGCTGAGCTCTCTTCCCTCTGGAGCGTAAAGCCCTTTCCAGCCTGCCTGGGTCCAAATATTTGCAGCCGTCATCTACATATGTAGGGAGAAAACAGCTCCCTGTGCCTCCCTTCCCCTTTCCTGGAGGGAAACAGGATTGTCCTGGGCCCACTAGAATGGCTTCATTCCCATTGCCTCTAAAATGGTTAGGAAGTGAACTAACCCCATGCTGGTCGAGGGGCCTTGAGGGATGTCCAGTTTGGGCTTCTCAGATACACATGCCTCATGGATGTTGTCTTGTCTGCATGTAACCCCAATTATGTATCTAATGAGCTCACACATCACCCTCCCCTGGAACCACTTATCTTGGTGTTCTCTATTCTGCATGATAATAAAGACCTTAGTAATCAAGTCTTTTTTTTTTTTTTTTAGAGAGGGATGGAAGGGGCAGAAGGAGAGAGAGAATCCTAAGCAGGCTCCATGCCCAGCGTGGAGCCTGACCCAGGGCTCAGAATCACCACCCTGAGATCATGACCTGAGCTGAAATCAAGAGTCGGATGCTTGACTAAGTGAGCTACCCAGGTGCCCTGATCAAGACACCTTTATTTATTTATTTTAGATTTTATTTATCTGACAGAGAGAGAGAGAGCACAAACTGGGGGCGTGGCAGGCAGAGGGAGAGGGAGAAGCAGGCTCTCTGCTGAACAGAGAGCCTAATGTGGGGGGCTGGATCACAGGACCCTGGGATCATGACCTGAGCTGAAGGCAGATGCTTAACCAACTGAGCCACCCAGGCATCCCTCATGTCACCTTTAATCTTGGGGGTTTTGGTGGGGGTAGGTCGAAAAAAGAAGTGGGTAGAGTGAGGGATGGCTGAGACAGGGCACCTAACAACATCTACCTCAGGGTATAGAAGGAACATAGGGTTAGGGCTTGCAGTGCATCTGAAGGACTGGGAAAAACTGAAGGGCTCATAAAGTGAACATAGTGGCCTGTGTTTCAGAGTTATCTGAAGGCCCAGAGCTCACCCTGAAGGAGGAGGATGCTAGTCTGCAACATTAGAATGGTCTGTTGGATTAGGAGGCGGGTCCCTAGTTCCTAGAGAGATGTCTGGGTTTCCCCATGTGAGGAGAAGCTGTCTTCTGGTTCCTAATAAGGATATATGATCCTAGGAGGCGGGGAGAGGCCCAGTGGATAGAGAAACAATGGGTGTGAGGTAAGAGGGAGTTGGGAGGAATTTACAGCACTGCCATTAGGGACAAAGGAGCACCACAGTTCTCCATCAGCTTGAGGCTCTGCAGGGTAAGGCACGTATAACTTAATCTGAGACCTACAGGGGCCATCTGGGAGCCAGAAACACTGGGTTTGGAGCAGACTGGTAAACTAAAGGGAACTTGGCTATTCTAAAGGTACATCAAAAACTTCCAGATTGGGGTGCCTGGCTGGCTCAGTTGGTAGAGCATGCAACTCTTGTTCTTGAGGTTGTGAGATTGAGCCCCAAGGTGGATGCAGAGATTACTTAAAAATAAAATCTTTATAGGGCGCCTGGGTGGCTCAGTTGGTTAAGCGATTGCCTTCGGCTCAGGTCATGATCCTGGAGTCCTGGGATCGAGTCCCGCATCGGGCTCCCTGCTGAGCAGGGAGTCTGCTTCTCCCTCTGACCCTCCCCCCTCTCATGCTCTATCTCATTCTCTCTCTCAAATAAATAAATAAAATCTTTAAAAAAATAAATAAATAAAATCTTTATAAAGAAAAAAAAACCTTCCAGGTGACTCTGGCCAAGTGAAATTAAGAGTGAAGAACTCAAGACCTGCAGACCTGTGTATCACTCGTAATGGAAATCCAAACAAATGTTTTATGAATTCCTGTATTCTCCCTGTGCTTTTCACCTCATGGCTGTCACCACACAGGAACCTCATCATCAAGAGGATAGAGCTCGGGGCACCTGGGTGGCCTCAGTCGTTAAGCATCTGCCTTTAGCTCAGGTCATGATCCCAGGGTCCTGGGATTGAGCCCCGCATCGGGCTCCCTGCTCCGCGGGAGGCCTGCTTCTCCCCCTCCCACACTCCGTGCTTGTGTTGCCTCTCTCACTGTGTCTCTCTCTGTCAAATAAATAAAAATCTTTAAAAAAAAAAAAAAAAGAGGATAGAGCTCATGGTCAGGAGAATGGTTTATGTGAGTAGCCAGAGTTTTAGAGAATCGCATAGCCATGGCATTCATTACTCCACTTCTGGTAGCCACCAAGGAAGTCTGTCCTTTTTAAGGGGTGGGGAGACAACATGGTGGAGTTAATATGAGTTTCCCAGATCTCTTGGCTATCTGTCTCGGGAAGAGACAGATATTCAGATTTTTATGTGGCTTTTGATTTTATGTTAGAAGCCATTTCAAAAAACATTTTGTACAGTACAAAAGCAGTTTACCAAAACCTGTGGGTGAGCCATATGTGTTCCCCTGGGCCCTTCCATGAGACCTGGGGGAAGAAAGACCAAGAGCTTTCTGACATGAGAGGCTTCGGTGTGCAGTGTCCATCCATACTGCATGGTGGGTGGGAAGGCAGTGTTACTGCCACCTCTTCTCAGGGTGACTTTTCCCAAAAGCCCAGCAGAGACAAGGAATGATAGCCACATTAGAGGTGGAACCCAAGATGGGCTTGCAGTAATCAAAGATTACAGCAGGGCTGCTCAAGTACTCTCTAGCACAATGAGATGTTTGGGGGAATCCCCCACCCTGCTCAGGCCTCCCTTCCTGGATGTAATGTCTTTTACCAACATGGAGGACTCATGTGGGATCAGAGATAAAGGCCAACTGAGCCACTGAGGATGAAGCCTTCTAAGCAAATGGGGTAGGATAGACACTGGTCATCACAGCTCAATTCTTTGTACAGTGTGGGTGGCTGATTAGATCTCATTAAATGGCCCCGAGCTTATGGTTGAAGAATCTTCTGTGCTTTCCTTGAATAGGCCTGGTCTTCCACTGGGGCTCAGTACACAGCAACAAGTCTGTTGGGGAAGGAAGATGTTTGCCAGCAATGCTAGAACACTCCAGGCAAAGGTCTCATTACTCTGACCTTTGAGCTGTTCTGGATACCAGCCTTTGTGGGGCTCGTAGTTCCAACACTTTCAGCTCACTCAATCCAGCAGGCTGGTGCCTACAGGTTTTTGATGCAGTCTTTATACTGACACTGCCCATTCTGCCCTCACTAATGATAGTTCTCTGAGCTCCATCCAACAGTAGTTCCCTGCACTTGGACCTTGGCCTGTGACCTCCCCCATGAGGGACACTCTCCACTGTCTTCTCAACCTTTCCCCACTTTGCCACTCCTCCAATTCTGCTGCATTTTTCTCTCCAAGTTGGTGTCAGTTTCTCTCTTCTCTTTGATGCCTGAACCTTTGGCCTGATGCCAGGCCTCTGCTACACACACACACACACACACACACACACACACACACACACGGCCAATAAGCACATGAAAAGTTGCTCAACATCACTAGTCATTAAAGAAATGCAAGTCAAAACTACAGTGAGATAGCACTTCACACCCACTAGGGTACCTATGGGAAAACAGACAATAATAAGTGTTGATAAGGAAGTAGAAAAATTGGAATACTCATACACTGCTGTGGAAATATAAAATGGTGCTGCCAATCTGGAAAACAGTTTGGCAATTCCATTTCTATTTATCTACCCAAAAGAAATGAAAACATACTTATGCAAAAACTTGTACTTGAATATTCATAGCAACGTTTTTCATAATACCCAAAAAGTGGAAACAAGACAAATGCCCAGGGGCGACTGGGTGGCTCAGTCGTTAAGTGTCTGCCTTCAGCTCAGGTCATGATCCCAGGGTCCTGGGATCGAGCCCCGCATCAGGCTCTCTGCTCCACAGGAAGCCTGCTTCTCCCTCTCACCCACTCCCCCTGCTTGTGTTCCCTCTCTCGCTGTGTCAAATAAATAAATAAAATCTAAAAAAAAAAAAAAAAGACAAATGCCCAATCAATTGATGAATGAATAAACAAACTGTGGTATATCTACACAACAGAATATTATTTGGCCATAAAAAGGAATGAAGTCCTGATATGTGCTACAACACAGATGAACCTCAAAAATATATTATGCTAAGTGAAAGCCATTCACAGAAAAACATATACTGTGTGATTCCATTTATATGAAATGTCTAAATAAGCAAATATACATAGTCAGACACTTAGCTGACTGAGCCACCGAGACACACAAGTTCCCTGACTTTTTAAGCCTGCCCGGGGTTTCTACCCTGTGTGGTCATCACCTCTCCCATCACTGGGGGGGAGGGTGGGGGATCGGGGAGAAGAACCAGTTACAGAAGGCAGCAGTGGTTTCCAACCCCAACACATGGCTGAGCACTGTGGTTCAAAGCCCCTCAAGTCTAGGGTCACAGTTCTCTCTCTAAACATGCCTCCAAGTTCTCTTCTTGACAGGAAGCATAATTTTTGGACCAGGGACACATCTACAAACAACACACAAGTTTTGCTGAACTGATATCTTATTGAACTTTTGGGAAATTAGTTTCCAAAATTTTTAAAATCAAAAGACCCCGAAAAACAGAGGATATGGATACATATGTTCATTCAACCACTGCTCTCCCTTGGCAGCAAAAACAATGAAGGCCACGGTGTGCACAGATGCTAGGGGCACGGGCCACATCCCAGGACTGCAGGGTCTTCACTTCAGGACCAGGGTAACGGCCATGAGATGGACATCCTGCTATCCCCGGGAAGGCAACAAAAGTCAGGGACCCCTCCCCACAGAAGCCAGTCCCTCTCTTCCGGGCCCAGTTTTGTTCTCAATCCCTCCACACACAGTGATCAGAACCCCCAATATTAAAAGTGGCTTAAACAATAAAGCTTTTATTACCGTACATTCCAGGGAAGTGTGTGCCAGTCAGTTCCAGGGGTGGATAAATCCATGACAGTGTCAACCGTGTCCATGGAAATGATTAACCTTCTCTGGAAGCCCCCATTAGACACAGCTCAGCTACTCTTGACCAGAACCTGGTCACAGACATACCTAAACCAGTTGGAGGCGGGGAATGAGGCCCATTCTGGGTTCCACCACTCGTGATTCTTTCCTATACAGCGTGGGGACTAAGGAGGTCTGCTGTTCCAGAGCACATCTTGAGCACCTGCCAGGTGGTGGAAGTGGGATGGCTTCTATCACAGAAACCAGCAGTGACTTAACACTGCCAACAATCTCAGCAGGTTGGAGTGCAACCTAGCTCCTGAAAGCTTCCTACACACCTGCCACCCCAGGGCACATGTTGGGGTATGCTAGGTTTAGCTTTCAAATGGCTACTCTCCTCAGTCTCCTTTCTGGAGTGAGGCCTTTCATGTTGAACAAGGTGCCCAGCCCTGGCTACAGGCTCTCCAACATGCTGTCTTCTTACGGCCTTTCTCCAGTGTGGACTTTCTTGTGCTGAAGGAGGGTAGAACTGTGTTTGAAGGCTTTCCCACATTCTGTACACTCATAGGATCTCTCTTCAGTGTGGAACTGCTGGTGCCGATTGCGGTAGGACCTGGTGGTGAAGGTCTTCCCACACAGGCTGCACTCATAGGGCCGTTCTCCAGTGTGAACTTTCCAGTGCTGATACAGGCCAGAGCGGGTCACATAAGTTTTCCCACATTGCTTGCACTCATAAGGCCTTTCTCCAGTGTGAACTCTCTGGTGAAGAATGAAGCTATGGTTGTATTTAAAGAACTTCCCACATTCCCTGCACTCATAGGGCCTTTCTCCAATGTGAACTTTCCGGTGCCGAATGAGAGTAGACAGAACGCTGAAGGCTTTCCCACATTCACTGCACTCATAAGGCCTTTCTCCAGTGTGAATTCTCTGGTGCAGAACAAGTGCATCTTTACGGTTGAAGGTTTTGCCACACTCATCACACTTGAAAGGTTTTATGCCCGTGTGAACCTTCTGGTGCTTCCTCAGTTTAGATGGGTAACTGAAGACCTTTCCACACTCATTACACACATGGGATGTTTCTCCAGTGTGAATTTTTTGGTAATTAACATGGGTGGATTTCTCCTTGGGGGCATTTCCAACTTTCAGGCATCTAAAGGGTCTCTCTTTGGGGTGAGTTATCAGATGGTCGAGGAGTGCAAAAGCCTTCAGGAAGGCTTTCCCACAGTCACTGCACTTGAAGGCCTTCTGTGTGGTGTGGAGGCCCTGCTGCTGCTGGCAACTGGAGCTGGGTTGGAAGGCCTCCCCAGGCTTGGTGCTCTTGTGTAGCTTCTCCTTGCTGTGGGTGGCCTGGTGCTGGAGAAGGCCTAAGGTGGTAGGGACGTCCTTTCCAGACTCCCCACACAGAAGGGGCTTCTCTGATAGGTAGACTTTGTAGTTCTTGATCTGCTCTGGAGAGGCTTCCTCATCCTCCAGTCTACATGGACAACCTGAAACAGAGAAAAGCCAGTTACTGAGAGCTGGATTAGAGGGAGGAGACACCTTCATCACAAACACATGTCAGACATACAAACAGGAGTCCACAGAATTGCCAGGAGGTTGCTAGGAAAAGTCTGGGTGAGAAAGGGCTGGCCCAGCAGAACAGGGCTCTGCCAGATCACAGAATAGCAAGGACCTCAGTGGGGACGAGGACACAAGATGGGAGCAATGCAGGGAGAAGAGGTGGGATCTCCAAGTCACTCCTTGCAATGGTTTCAAGCAGGGCCTCAGCTGCTGGTGACAGGGAGCACTGTGAAGAGGATGTGTTTGCTCCAATGAAAAGGCAACTGTAACAGAGTAGCTGGTGTTCAGGTATTATTTAAGGGTATGTACACATCTCAAGTCACCAGTGGACAGCTCTACACTGGCAGAGGCCAGGGACACATAGGTCCTGAGAGTCATGGTAGAGATGGCAAGATCACACAGTGTGTTCAAAAGGGAGAGGAAAGGTGGGAATAGTGTGTGGTCACTGGCCTCAGCACCAAAATGCCAGTGCACACAGACACCCAGCATGCTGTGAGCTCATCACTGAAACCAAGTCATCGCCTAGCCCTACTCACCAGGACCAAGACCCTTCCTGACCTCTGCTCTGCTGCCCAATGTCAAGTCCACCATGTTGGGCACCCAGAGCTCTTCTTCACTCTCCAGTTGGGCAACCACATGGGACCTTGAGGGTGCAAATCCTAGGAGAGAGAAAGGTAATAAGAGGCCAGCCCAAGCCAAGGCTTGCCCACCTCCCCCCCACCAGGAAGCTCATGTCATCATGCCAACCATGAAGGAAACGGAGTATTAGAAAATAAACCTCCTCTGCACATTTAAAAATTTGTTAAGCAGGTAGACCCCATGTTGTGTTTTACCACAATTTATTTTGAAAGAAACTTACATGAAGGTAAACTGACATAAATGAAATAAAAAGATAGACAAACAATAGTTGGAGATTTCAACTTCTAACTTTCAATAATGGACAGAACCACTAGGCAGAAAACAAACAAGCACACAGCACTTGACTAACACTAGAAATCAACTAGACTTAACAGACATCTATATAGCCTGCCACATAACAACAGCAGAATATGTATTCTCACGTTCTCACGTGCACATGGAACATTCCCCAGAACAGACCATTTGCTAGGACATAAAAAAGGTCTCAATATATTTCAGAGGACTGAAATCACACAAAGTCTATTCTCTGACCACAAAGGAATTAAAATAGAAATCAACAACAGAAAGAAATTTGGGAAACTCACAAATTTATGGAATTTAAATAAAACACTTCTAAATAACCACGAAGAAAACTACAAAGCACTTTGAGATGAATGAAAATGAAAACACAACATACCAGAAGTAATGGGACATAGCAGTTCTTGGAGGGAAAATCAGAGCTAAAAGAACTCCATGCTGTTTTACTCATAACACTTTTTTTTTTTTTTTAAGATTTTGTTTATTTATTTGAGAGAGAGAGCAGAAGCAGGGGGAGAGGGAGAGGGAGAAGCAGACTCCATGCTGAGCAGGGAGTCTGACATGGAGCTCAATCCCAGGACCCTGGGATCATGACCTCAGCCAAAGGCAGACGCTTAACCGACTGAGCCACCCAGGTGCCCCTACTCATAACACCAAATGTGGGTAAGGTGCAGGGCAGATGTTCCACACCACTTCTCCAACTCTCAGACACCAACATGCTGTCCAAGGATTCAATTAAATTCTGATACTAACTACCTGGAATCAGCATCAGATCCCACAGGTTAAGGGCTCAGTTTCATAAGACTGCCCCTACTTCAGACAACAGTTGGATGTCCCAGACTCCCATTCTTCTGACCAACTGGCTATATATCAGGGATTCCCACAATTATTGATCCCTTCTCAAGCTCACAGAACTGAGGAAAAGAGTTTACTTAGTATTACCAGATTATTATAAAGTATACAACTCAGGAACAGCCCAATGGAAGAGATGTAAAGGGCAAAGTATACCAGGGGTGGAGATGGGAGTGGGGGGTGAGGAAGCAGAGGGTAAGACGGCATCCATGCCCTCCAGTGGCACCACTTTCTCAGCAACCTAGAAGCTCTCTGAACCCTGTTATTTAGGAGTTTCTATGGAGATTTCATTATGATGTATAATTAGTTAAATCATTGGCCACTGGTGATTGGTTCAGTCTCCAGCCCCTCTACTCTCCCCAGAGGCTGGCGAGACTGGGGGACTGGAAGGATGGGGGTGGGGTAGCTCAAAATCCAACCTTCCTATCATGCCCTGGTGTTTTTGGTGGCCACTTCCTATCCTGAAGCTATCTAGGAGCTCCCACCCACCAGTCATTCTATTAGCACACAAAAGATACTCTTACCACTTCAGAGACTCCAAGTGTTTTAGGAGCTGTGCTAGGAACTGGGGATAAAGACAAAATATTTATTTCTTATTATGTCACAGCACCCATATTTAAAAAGATCTCAAACCAATAGCCTAACTTTAGGCCTCAAGAAATAGGAAAAAGAAAAGCGATTAAACTCAAAGCTAGCAGAATGAAGGAAATGATAACGAGCAGAGATAAATGAAATAGAGATTAGAAAAGGAGAATCAATAAAACCAAAATTAGGATCTTTGAAAAGATCAACAAAATTGAAAAACTGCTACCTAGACTGACAAGAAAAAAATAGAAGAATCAATTTATTAAAAACAGGAATGAAAAAGGGGACATCACTAACTAAGAGAAAGGATTGTAAGGAAATACTATGAACAACTGTACATATGCCCACAAATTAGGTAACTTAGATAAAATGGACAAATTACTGGGAACTTTCCAGAATGCTCAGTGAGATGCAGAGGAGCGGCGGCTGCCTGAGCTGTGCCCAGCAACGTGCTCCTTCCCGCTTCCCCACACCGGCCTCGGCCCTCTCACCAGCTGTAGAAAATGGTGAAAGAAACCACTTACTACGATGTTTTGGGGGTCAAACCCAATGCCACCCAAGAGGAATTGAAAAAGGCCTACAGGAAACTGGCCTTGAAGTACCACCCTGATAAGAATCCAAATGAAGGAGAGAAGTTTAAGATTTCTCAAGCTTACGAAGTACTCTCTGATGCAAAGAAAAGGGAATTATATGACAAAGGAGGAGAACAGGCAATTAAAGAAGGTGGAGCTGGTGGTGGTTTTGGCTCCCCCATGGGCATCTTTGATATGTTTTTTGGAGGAGGAGGAAGGATGCAGAGATAACGGAGAGGTAAAAATATTGTGTATCAGCTCTCAGTAACCTTAGAAGATTTATATAATGGTGCAACAAGAAAACTAGCTTTGCAAAAGAATGTGATTTGCGATAAATGTGAAGGCCGAGGTGGTAAGAAAGGAGCAGTCGAATGTTGTCCCAGTTGCCAAGGTACTGGAATGCAAATAAGAATTCATCAGATAGGACCTGGAATGGTTCAGCAAATTCAATCTGTGTGCATGGATTGCCAGGTCCATGGGGAATGGATCAGTCCCAAAGATAGATGTAAAAGCTGCAATGCAAGGAAGACAGTTCAAGAGAAGAAGATTCTAGAAGTTCATATTGACAACGGCATGAAGGATGGCCAGAAGATAACATTCCATGGAGAAGGAGACCAAGAACCAGGACTGGAACCAGGAGATATTATCATTATTTTAGATCAGAAGGACCACGCTGTTTTTACTTGGCAAGGAGAAGACCTCTTCATGTGTATAGACATACAGCTGGTTGAAGCACTGTGTGGCTTTCAAAAGCCAATATCTACTCTTTTTTTTTTTTTTTAAGATTTTTATTTATTTATTTGACAGAGAGAGACCCAGCGAGAGAGGGAACACAAGCAGGAGAAGTGGGAGAGGGAGAAGCAGGCTTCCCGCTGAGCAGGGAGCCCGATGTGGGGCTCGATCCCAGGACTCTGGGATTATGACATGAGCCGAAGGCAGACGCTTAACGACTGAGCCACCCAGGCGCCCCGCCAATATCTACTCTTGACAACCAAACTCGTCATCACCTCTCTCCCAGGTCAAATTGTCAAGCATGGAGACATCAAGTGTGTGCTAAATGAAGGCATGCCAATTTATCGTAGACCATATGAGAAGGGTTGCCTAATCATCGAATTTAAGGTAAACTTTCCTGAGATTGGCTTTCTCTCTCCTGATAAACTCTCTTTGCTGGAAAAACTCCTACCTGCGAGGAAGAAAGTAGAAGAGATTGATGAAATGGACCAGGTAGAACTGGTGGACTTCAATCCAAATCAGGAAAGACGGCACCATTACAATGGGGAAGCCTGTGAGGAGATGAACATCATCCTGGGGTGGTGTTCAGTGTCAGACCTCTTAACGAGGCCAGTGAATAACACTGCTGGCATTTTATATGCAGTAGTGAATGAGTGAAGGACTATAATCATAGCTCACTACTTGCTATTGTTTTTAATATTCAACTATAGTAGTGTTTTAAAAGTTAAATGAAGAATAAACTCAAATATAAAAGCTCAAAAAAAAAAAAAAAGGACAAATTACTAAAAAAGACACAAACTACCAAAATTGACTCTCAAGAAGAAATAGAAAGTCTAATTGTACCTAAAAACAAACAAAACAAAAAAAACTTCCCCCCACAGGAGTGGAAAAAAAAAAAAAGATTAGGCCCAGAAGGGTTTCACTGATGAATATTAACACTGAAATAAGAATTAGCACAAATACTTCACACGCTCTTCCAGAAAATAGAAGAAAAGGGAACATTTCCCAACTCATCCATTGAGGCCACAATTACCCTCATGCTCAATCCAAATAAAGACATTATGAGAAAACTATACATTGATAGCTCTTATGAATATAGATGCAAAACTCAACAAAATACTAGTAAACCAAATCCAGAAATACATAAAAGGGTTATAAACTATGACAGAGTGGAATTTGTCTTAGTAATGCAAGGTTGAACATATGAAAACCAATTAAGGTAATATACGGTGTTAACAGAATAGAGGATAAAAATCACATGACCATTTCAACAGATACGGGAAAGCACTAGACAAAATCTAATGATCTTTCATGATTAATGCACTCAACAAACTAAGAAAAGAAGGGAACTTCCTCACCTGTAAAGGGCAACTGCAAAAAACCTACAGCTAACATCATACTTACTAGTGAAAGACTAAATGCTTTTCTCGTAAGACTGGGAAGAAGACAAGGATGTCTACTCTCACCAATTCTATTCAGTAAGTACTGAAGGTTCTAACCAGGTCAGTTAAGCAAAAGAAGAGGTAAAAATATATGTATTTGCAGATGACATGATGTCATGTATATGGAAAGCTATCAAGGAGTCCACAAAAAACAAAACAAAACTATTAGAGCTATCCATCCCAAAGCTACAGAATACACATTCTTCTCTAGTGCACATGGAACATTCTACAGAATAGATCACATCCTGGGTCACAAATCAGGTCTCAACCGGTAAAAAGATTGGAATCATTCCCTGTATATTTTCAGACCACAATGCTTTGAAACTCAAACTCAATCACAAGAGGAAAGTTGTAAAGAACTCAAATACATGGAGGCTAAAGAGCATCCTACTAAAGCATGAATGAGTCAACCAGGAAATTAAAGAAGAATTTTAAAAATTCATGGAAACAAATGAAAATGAAAACACAACTGTTCAAAATCTTTGAGATGCAGCAAAGGTGGTCCTAAGAGGGACGTATATAGCAATACAAGCCTTTCTCAAGAAATAAGAAAGATCTCAAATACACAACATAACCCTACACCTAAAGGAGCTGGAGAAAGAAAAGCAGATAAAGCCTAAACCCAGCAGGAGAAGAGAAATAATAAAGATCAGAGCAGAAATCAATGAAACAGAAACCAAAAGAACAGTAGAACAGATCAACAAAACTAGGAGCTGGTTCTTTGAAAGAATTAATAAGATTGATAAACCCCTGGCCAGACTTATCAAAAAGAAAAGAGAAAGGACCCAAATAAATAAAATCATGAATGAAAGAGGAGAGATCACAACCAACACCAAAGAAATACAAACAATTATAAGAACATATTATGAGCAACTATATGCCAACAAATAGACAATCTGGAAGAAATGGATGCATTCCTAGAGACATATAAACTACCAAAACTGAACCAGGAAGAAACAGAAAACCTCAACAGACCCATAACCAGCAAGGAAATTGAAGCAGTCATCAAAAATCTCCCAAAAGGGGCGCCTGGGTGGCTCAGATGGTTAGGCATCTGCCTTCAGCTCAGGTCCTGGGATCGAGCCCCACATCGGGCTCCTGACTCGGCGGGGAGCCTGCTTCTCCCTCTCCCTCTGCTTCTCCTCTTGCTCGTGCTCTCTCTCTGTGTGTGTCTCTGTGTCTCAAATGAATAAATAAAATCTTAAAAAAAAAAAAAAATCTCCCAACAAACAAGAGCCCAGGGCCAGATGGCTTCCCAGGGGAATTCTACCAAACATTTAAAGAAGATTTAATACCCATTCTTCTGAAACTGTTCCAAAAAATAGAAATGGAAGGAAATCTTCCACACTCATTTTATGAGGCCAGCATTACCTTGATCCCAAAACCAGACAAAGACCCCACCAAAAGGAGAGTTACAGACCAATATCCCTGATGAACATGGATGCAAAAATTCTCACCAAAATACTAGCCAATGGGATCCAACAGTACATTAAAAGGATTATTCACCACGATCAAGTGGGATTTATTCCTGAGTGCAAAGCTGGTTCAACATTAGCAAATCAGTCAATGATATACACATTAATAAAAGAAAGCACAAGAACCATAGGATACTCTCAATAGATGCAGAAAAAGCATTTGACAAAATACAGCATACTTTCTTGATTAAAACTCTTCACAGTGTAGCAATAAAGGGTACATACCTCAATATCATAAAAGCCATCTATGAAAAACCCACAGCGAAGATCATTCTCAATGGGGAAAAACTGAGAGCTTTCCCACTAAGGTCAGGAACATGGCAGGGATGTCCACTATCACCACTGCTATTCAACATAGTATTAGAAGGCCTAGCCTCAGCAATTAGACAACAAAAAGAAATAAAAGGCATCCGAATCGACAAAGAAGTCGAACTCTCATTCTTTGCAGATGATATGATACTTTATGTGGAAAACCAAAAAGACTCCACCCCAAAACTGCTAGAACTCATACAGGAATTCAATAAAGTGGCAGGATATAAAATCAATGCACAGAAATCAGTGGCATTTCTATACACCACCACCGAGACAGAAGAAAGAAATTAAGGAGTCGATCCCATTTACCACTGCACCCAAAACTGTAAGATACCTAGGAATAAGTCTAACCACAGAGGCAAAGAATCTGTACTCAGAAAACTATGGAATACTCATGAAAGAAATTGAGGAAGACACAAAGAAATGGAAAAACATTCCATGCTCATAGATTTGAAGAATACTGTGAAAATGAAAATGTCTACGCTACCTACAGCAATCTACCATTCAGTGCAATCCCTATCAAAATACCATCAACTTTTTTCAGAGAAATGGAACAAATAATCCTAAAATTTGTATGGAACCAGAAAAGACCCCAAATAGCCAGAGGAATGTTGAAAAAGAAAACCAAAGCTGGCGGCATCACAGTTCCAGACTTCCAGCTCTATTACAAAGCTGTCATCATCAAGACAGTATGGTACTGGCACAAAAACAGACACATAGATCAACGGAACAGAATAGAGAACCCAGAAATGGACCCTCAACTCTAGGGTCAACTAATCTTCGACAAAGCAGTAAAGAATGTCCAATGGAAAAAAGACAGTCTCTTCAACAAATGGTGTTGGGAAAATTGGATAACCACATGCAGAAGAATGAAACTGGACCATTTCCTTACACCACACACAAAAATAGTCTCAAAATGGATGAAAGACCTAA
>NC_138384.1:50407741-50413415 GCF_054177405.1 Leptonychotes weddellii | reverse complement strand
CACAGGCAGCAACCTCTTCGACCTCGGCTGTGCAACTTCTTCCTGGACACATCGCCAAAGGCAAGGGAAGCAAGGGCAAAAATGAACTATTGGGACTTCATCAAGATAAAAAGCTTTTGCACAGCAAAGGAAACAGTCAACAAAACCAAAAGACAACTGGCAGAACGGGAGAAGATATTTGCAAATGACATAACAGAAAAAGGGCTAGTATCCAAAATCTATAAATAACTTACCAAACTCAACACCCAAGGAACAAATAATGCAAACAAATAATGGGCAGAAGACATGAACAGACATTTCTCCAAAGAAGACATCAAAATGGACAACAGACATATAGTGCTCAACAGCACTCAGTATCAGGGAAATACAAACCAAAACCACAATGAGATACCACCTCACACCAGTCAGAATGGCTAAAATTAGCAAGTCAGGAAACGACAGAGGTTGGCAAGGATTCGGAGAAAGGAGAACCCTCCTACACTGTTGGTGGGAATGCAAGCTGGTGCGGCCTCTCTGGGAAACAGTATCGAGGTTCCTCAAAAAGTTGAAAATAGAGCTACCCTATGACCCACCAATTGCACTACTGGGTATTTACCCCAAAAATACAAATGTAGTGATCTGAAGGGGCACCTGCACCCCAATGTTTATAACAGCAATGTCCACAAAGCCAAACTATGGAAAGAGTCCAGATGTCCATCGACAGATGAATGGATAAAGAAGATGTGGTATATATATACAATGGAATATTATGCAGCCATCAAAAAAATGAAACCTTACCATTTGCAATGATGTGGATGGAACTAGAGGGTATTACGCTAAGCGAAATAAATTAATCAGAGAAAGACAATTATCATACAATCTCATGGATATGTGGAATTTGAGAAACAAGGCAGAGGATCATAGGGGAAGAGAGGAAAAAATGAAACAAGAAGAAACCAGAGAGGGAAACAAACCATAAGAGACTCTTAATCTCGGGCGCCTGGGTGGCTCAGTTGGTTGAGCAACTGCCTTCGGCTCAGGTCATGATCCTGGAGTCCCGGGATCGAGTCCCACGTCGGGCTCCCTGCTCAGCGGGGACTCTGCCTCTCTCTCTGACCCTCCCCCCTCTCATGCTCTCTATCTCATTCTCTCTCTCAAATAAATAAATAAAATCTTTAAAAAAAAAAAAAAGAGACTCTTAATCTCAGCAAACTGAGGGTTGCTGGAGTAGAGGGGTGTGGGAGGGATGGGGTGGCTGCGTGATGGACATTGGGGAGGGTATGTGTTGTGGTGAGTGATGTGTATTGTGTAAGACTAATGAATCACAGACCTGAAACAAATAATACATTATATGTTAATAATAATTAAAAAATGAATATGACTTTAAAAAAACTATTAGAACTAATAAATGAGTTTAGCAAGGCTATAGGACACAAAAATCAGTATAAAAAATCTCTGTTTTTATATACTAGCACTGAAAATTCTAAAATGAAATTAAGACAACAATTCCACTTAAAATTGCATCAAAAGGAATAATCTACCTAGGAATAAATTTAGGCTTGTATGCTGAAAACTACAAAACATTGTTGAAAAAAGTTAAAGAAGACTAAATAAATGGAAAGATATCTCATGTTCATGAATTGAAAGATACTAAGATAACAATACTCCCCAAATTGATCTACTAATTCGAATTCATGGGTCAAGTTTGGCCCAGGGAGAGCCCTATAAAAATCTCCTTTGAAGGAAGGCAACACCCAGAGCACAGAGGGGCCATGACTTCAGCAGAGTCACAGAGAGAGGGAGGGTTGAGTGGAATCTGTTGGGCAAACTGTAAATACCTGCATCCCAAGCCCTACTCCGGGAGGCTATAGGGCAACAGCTGTTGAGGCTGCTAACAAGGCTGCTAAGAAGGAGGCAGAGGAAGAACACACAGCCCAATGCCAGTACCCACAGCACCAACCACAGGGAACCTGGGAAGGAAACAGCCTCTGTGGTGGGGCTTTAGGATGCACACACCTTCCTATGGGGAAAAGGCAGAGGTGGTCAGTCTGCTGGGGAAGAGTGTGAGAGACTTACCCAGCGAGCCAATAAGTGCAAAGTTCTCTAGCATCACATCCCGGTACAGGCTCCTCTGGGTCAGATTAAGGAGCCCCCACTCCTCCCGGGAGAAATACACAGCCACATCCTCAAAGGTCACCAAGCCCTGTAATGATTGATTCAACTGAGCCTTAGGGGTCAACAGTGGGCAGAAGAGCCAACCAAAACATGGACAAAGGAACACATCCATGCCCTTGATCAGTGTCTCGGGGTCCTGCCACATGTCTCACTGACATCATCTTTCCCTCTGAGCCCTAAACCCCATTCCCACTCGAGGCAAACCCTCTACCTCCCTCCTCTTAAGACCCTTACCTCAGAGGATTGCCAGGGCCCCAGTTCCATTGGTGCCTCTCCTCAGTTACTATCGGACTCTGCATCCTGCCCACAGCAACAACAGGCTGGTGACCAGACAGATGCCATCTGTGTTCCAGCCAGACACACAGGTCCCACCCTACCTCCTATCAGCCAATTCCCTCTATGTCTCAGAGATCACCTCCCAGTGGCAACCACACCTATGCTCACCCTTCTCTCTTACATCCCAGTACCTGGTCCCAGACCTTCCAGTTTGCCCTCCTGCCTGACATGCACGTAAGTCTTTGTACCACAGCCTGTTACATCTCCACACCCCCAGCCCACAATCTCACCGGTTCACCCCACTGGCAACTCACTGGAATCCCTCACGTGCTCGTTCTGCACATGGTGTCTCCAGGGTGACACCACTGAGAGCAACCACAATCCCATCCTGCCCCAGTCGAACCCCACTCCTTCATGGTTCATTGCTAAGAGCATCCCCTCCGCTCTGTACTGAAGACCTGCCCACCCGGACCTGTTCTAGCTTCAGCCCTCAGCTGGCCAAACCACACACGGACCTCCGAGACCCCTGGCCCTCTCCCACCTCTGCTTCACCTGCCACAGCCTTCCCCGCTTCTCCTGAGCTCATTCGGAACCCGGACCCACTGGGTGGGGACCGGGGTTGTCAAAGCCTGGGGCACCTTCCACTCACCGGCGCCTCCTCGGCCAAAGGAAGCTGTGGGCGGAGCATGGCCGCGGCAGGCGCCGAATTTCGGCCTCTTCAGCTGAGCTCCGTACCTACCACCCGCTTTGGGCGCAGCAGCCTCCGGCCGACCGTGGAACCTTCGAAGCTAGGACTAAAATGTGCCCAAGGACCAGGAAGCCGCCTGTGGGAGGCCCAGACCCTCCGGCGCCCGTTCCGCAGGGGGCAACACCGAGTCTCAGGAAGAGGGGGTCAGTCCGGGGAGTCACAGCGCGTGCACAGGCGCGACGGGAGTCCCGCCCCTGTCCTCCGCGGAGCGGCCTCTAAAGGAAATCGGCCCGCCGCGCAGCTCTGGAGATACTCGTCCCGACCCACAGCGGCAAAAGGAGCACCTCGAGGGCAACGCCGGAAGTCCGGCCGCCTCAGCTACCTCCATTAACTTAGCCGCCGCGTCACTTTAGGACCTCATTTCCCAGCTCCCCTCGCGGTGCCGCTTGCTCGTTGCCAAGGCGACGGGGGAGGGCGCGGCTGGGCGCTCGTGCCGATGGAACCAATGACGGCCCAAGACGGGAGCGCTGTGGCGAGCCGCGCCAATGGAGGAGGGACTTCCGGCGCCGGACTCCTCCCTCGGAGCCACACCCGGGGGACGGACCGCGTCGCTGCGTGGTGGTCGGAGTCTGAGAGGCTCCTGGGAGCCGAGGAAATGCGAGTAGGGGAGGTGTGAGAGTGAGCACCGCACTGTGTGCGCGCCGTGAGCGCAGCAAGTGTTCCGAGCCCTGGTGTCCCAGGCCGTAGAGAGGTGACACCTTCGGGCCTCACCTCCGTCAAAGCCCGTCGTGCTCGCGACCGCCCGTGAGTCATCCCGTTTGACGCTGTGTCTGCTTCACAGAGCAGGAGACTGAGCTCGGAAAACACTCTCCAGGGGCGCCTGGGTGGCTCAGTCGGTGAAGCGTCTGCCTTCAATTCAGGTCATGATCTCAGAGTCCTGGGATCGAGACCCGCATGGGGCTCTCTGCTCCGCGGGAAGCCTGTTTCTCCCTCTCCCACTCTCCCTGCTTGTCTTCCCCCTCTCGCTGTGTCTCTCTCTGTCAAATAAATAAATAAAATCTTTTAAAAATAATAAATAAATAAAATAAAAATAAATAAAAAAGGAAAGACTCTCCAGCCTGAGTTCAGTGAGCAGCTGGGGGTGGGGGGCGGAGGCAAGGGACCTTGTCACGAGGGGGGTTGGTGTCGGGGAAGATAAGCAGTTGGATTTTAGAAGTGTTGAGTCTTCAGTGCCTGGGCTGCTGGACTCAGGCAGGTCTCGGGTGCTGGGGATGGTTCTGGCACATGTTCAGAGGACAGTAGGCTGGTAGCCTGCCCCCTGTCAAGCCATGGTGCCAACTCAAGTAGGGGGCCTTGTGGAGGAGGGTGAGCGTGTTGTTGAGGATGTCAGGGGGAAAGGTCCTAGGCACATCCAGCTAGGAGGCTGGCAGGAGAACTCAGCCCCTGGATGTCTTGCACTGAATTCAGATGCACTCATCCTGGTGCATGTGGTACTGAGTCTCCTAGGAAGAGCAGAGCACTTAGGCGAGTCCCAGAGAAGCCTACCCCAGCGTGATGTTTGAGGACTTTGTCCTGGTGGCTTCTCTGGGTCAGGCCACTGGCTTCGCACTCCCACAACTAGAAAACTGTTTGCTCTGCTCTTGCCATGTTCCCCTTGAAAACTGCTATTGGTCCTGGAACTCCGGCCCAGGCCATGCTACCTCCTCTCCCAGGCTGCTGTGAGCAACCCCCACACATTCTACCAAGGGGCCATGAGCAGCTGAGATCAGCAATCAGAAGTCTGTAAATCTTTGCAGCAGGTTATGTCCAGCTCAGTCCCTTTGTGTAAGATCCCCAGCATTTCATGCACTGACGTGGTCATTGTTTGTGGGGCCACTGGGCTCTTTCTTGGAGACCTTCCCTGGAGGTTCAGGTTGTGAACATCAGTGTTGTTCATGTACAGATGATCCTCAGGGGCTATAGTCTCTTAAGGGGGGTTGACCTCTCATGGGGTGGATTCTCACAAACCTCATCAGCCCCCATGGCTCTAGTGGCTTCCACATTCCCTGTGGTTACCCTACTAGAATTGGTGAGGAGACCAGCCCTGGTGACTGCCTGAGGTGGGCTATTCTCACACCTGGTGTCTGACCCATGTTGTCTCAGATCCTGGAGCCTCCCTGACCCCCTACTGTTTTTCATCCTCTTTTTTTTTTTTTTTTTTTAAAGATTTTATTTATTTATTTGAGACAGAATGAGAGAGACAGAGAGCACATGAGAGGGGGAAGGGTCAGAGGGAGAAGCAGGCTCCCCGCAGAGCAGGGAGCCCGATGCGGGACTCGACCCAGGGACTCCAGGATCATGACCTGAGCCGAAGGCAGCCGCCCAACCAACTGAGCCACCCAGGCGCCCGCTATCCTCTTTTTTTTTTTAAGATTTTATTTGACAGAGAGAGACACAGCGAGAGAAGGAACACAAGCTGGGGGAGTGGGAGAGGGAGAAGCAGGCTCCCCGCAGAGCAGGGAGCCCAACGCGGGGCTCGATCCCAGGACCCTGAGATCATGACCTGAGCCGAAGGCA
>NC_138384.1:50384216-50407241 GCF_054177405.1 Leptonychotes weddellii | reverse complement strand
AAATACTTTTTATTTTTAAGTAGTTTGAAAGAAGTTGCAAAAGAGTTCCCATGTGGGGCGCCTGGGTGGCTCAGTCGTTAAGCATCTGCCTTCAGCTCAGGTCATGATCTCAGGGTCCTGGGATCGAGCCCCGCATCAGGCTGCCTGTTCAGCGGGAAGCCTGCTTCTAGCTCTCCCCGTCCCTCTGCTTGTGTTCCCTCTCTTGCTGTGTCTCTCTCTGTCAAATAAATAAAATCTTTAAAAAAAAAAAAAAAGAGTTCCCATGTACCCTTCATCCAGCTTCCCTCAATGGTAATGTTCTACATAACCACAGTACATTGTCAAAACCAGGAAAATATACTAATACAATACTTTTAACTCAACTACAGACCTTATTCAGATTACACCAATTTTCACATATACTCTTTTTGTAGTTCTGTGAAATTTTATCACATGTGTAGATTCATGTTACCACCATCACCACAGTCCGATACAGAGCTGTTCCAGTCCACAAGGGAACTTCTTTTTTTTTTTTTTACATGGTACAAGTTTTTTAATATACAATTTGTACTTATACAATGGCGTACTATTATACTATGAGAATGGGATAATGCACAATCTTTTCTATTTCTCCTCAACAACCAAATTAATATAAATGATGCACAGCTCCAAGAGCCTGCATATCAATGATCAATTTCTCTGCCATGCTGATTTTAAAATGCAATAATCCTAACACATTTACAATGAAAACATTTATATTATACTGTGACACTCAATACATCTAGAAATATTAAATGTTTAAAAATAAATATTTCACTTGCCCATTATTTACAAAGTTGTCATACTGCCATATAACAGATGAACACAGAATTTTATAATTTAGATTCTATAAAATGTTCTTTAGAAAAATGAATTTCGGGGCGCCTGGGTGGCTCAGTCGTTAAGTGCCTGCCTTCGGCTCAGGTCATGATCCCAGGGTCCTGGGATCGAGCCCCGCATCGGGCTCCCTGCTCGGCAGGGGGCCTGCTTCTCCCTCTCCCTCTGCCTCTGCTTGTGTTCCCTCTCTCACGGTGTCTCTCTCTGTCAAATAAATAAATAAAATCTTAAAAAAAAAAAAGAAAAATGAATTTCATCAACATAAGTATATCTGAGAAAATAAGATATACATACATGCCCACAAGGGAACTTCTAACTAACCCTTAGGTCATACCCTCTCCCAATCCTGACCACCACTGATCTGTCCTCCATCACTAGAATGTGCCACTTCACAAATGTCACATAAAGGAAATCCTATAGCATGGATGGGCTATACTGTGGGCTTTTATCACTCAGCATAATGCATTTGAGATCCATCCAAGGTGTGTGTATCAGTAGCTTGCTCCTTTGTATTGCTAAGTAGATATACCACAGTTTGTTTATCTATTCACCTATTGAGGGACATTTGGGCTGTCTACATTATTATTATTATTACTATTATCATCATCATTGTTAGCTATCACAAATAACACTGCCATGAACATTTGTATTCAGTTTCCTATGAACATGTTTTCACTTTTGTATGGACATGAGTTTTCATTGTTGTGTGTGTCAAGGAGGTGATAAATGCCCAAGAATGCAATTGTAGAGTTGTACGGTAAGTGTATGCTAAACTACCAAATTGTTTTCCAGAGTAGCTGCACCATCTTACATTCCCACCAGTAATAGCTATTGAACATGTTTTCATGCATATATTTGCTATCCATATATCCGCTTTAGAGAAATATGTGCTCAAGTTTTTGCCCATTTTCCAACTGGACTTTTTTAGTCAACTTTATTAATGTATAACATATATAACAAAATGCACTCATTTCAAGTGCAAAATTAGATGAGGTTGGACAAATAAATAAACCCATGTATTGAATTTGAGATACTCTCTGTAGTCATTTCCTTAAGCCAAGATAGCTATGTCCACCCACCTCCATTGTGCGGCTAATGGCAAGTATATTTCTGTTTGTTATAGGTCAAACAGTACAATTATGTATATGGTTTTATATAGTTGCTTTTATAATAAGTTTAAAAAAGAAATAGCATTTATACTTTCTTATGCATAATTACTGGTGCTTTTTGTTTTTTTGTGCGGATTCACAGCATTGTCTGGGATCACATACTTCCAGCCTTTAGTACTTCTTGGGTTGGTTGACACTGGACAAGGAAATAACTCCAAGTCCCTGCTCATCAGGAGCAGGGAAGAGAGAGTGGGAACATCCAGGTCACTGAGATGCAAGCCTCAGTTGGGACTCTGTCCATTCTTTAACAAGCACATGATGTTTTCTGCTTATCAAAGAATGTTTATTAGTATATTTGCTGATTATAAATGTAATCATTTTCAGTGCCAACATTTTTTAATGGAGATACCCTAATTATTTCCAGTAGTGCCCTATTGTTAGACACTTTGACCTCAAAACAGTGCAGCTCTTAAGTTCATTGTATGACTCTCCTTGAGCCTGCCATGTTTTAAATTTGAATAGACACTGCCTAAAACTGGCCCACTATACTCCAAGTAGCCCAGTATGAACTACACATGAAAATCACATGATTTTCCCAATGACTATCTCTAGTCTGGCTCATTTTTTAAATTTCTGACATTTATTTATCAATATTACTCTAGTTTTTATTAATATACATTATTTTTAGAGCACTAAGTTTTAGGTTTATGGGAAATTGAGCTGATAGTACAGAGTTCCCATACTCCTGGTCTCTCCCTACAGTTTCCCCTACTGTTAACATCTTTAGTGTGGTATATTTGTTATAACTGATGAACCCATATTGATACATTATTATTAAATAAAGTCTATAGTTCACATTAGAGTTGTACCTAATATGGGTTTTGACAAATACATAATGTCACATGTGTCAGTCATTACAGTATCATACAGAATAGTTTTGCTGCATGAAAAACCCCCTGTGCTTCACCTATTCATCCCTCCCTCCCCCAAGTCCCCATCAACCACTATTTTACTGTGTCTAAGTTTTGCCTTTCCCAGAATGTCATAAAGCTGGAATTATACAGTGGGTGCCTTTTTCAGACTGACTTTTTAACTTAGCAATATGCATTTAAGATTCCTCCATGCCTTTCTGTGGCTTGACAACTCAGTTCTTTTTATTGCTGAATAATATTCCATTGTATGGATGTGCCACAGTTTCTTTATCCACTTACCTATTGAAGAACATCTGAGTTGATTCCTGTTCTGAGCAATTACAAACATTTGTGTGCCTTGCTGGATGACCTGGTAGGACTATATTTAACTTTGCAAGAAACTATCAAACTCTTCCAAAGTGGCTGTACCATTTTGCGTTCTCCCCAGCAGTGAATGAGATTTCTGGTTCCTCCTGTTGTATTTTGGATTTTAGCCATTCTAATACATATGTAATGATATTGTTTTAACTTGCAATTCCCTAATAGCAGACAATCTTGAGCATATTTTCTTATGCTTATTTGCCACCTGTGTATCTCCTTTCCTGAGGTGTCCAGATTTTTTGCCCTTTTAAAGTCATGGTAGGCAGGGACACCTGAGTGGCTCAGATGGTTAAGCATCTGCCTTTAGCTTGGATCATGATCTCTGGGTGCTGGGATTGAGCTCCATGTCGGGCTCCTGGCTCAGTGGGAAGTCTGCTTCTCCCTCTGTGGCTCCCCCCTGCTCATGCTTGCTCTCTCTCCCTCCTTCTCTCTCTGTCTCTCTCTCAAATGAATAAATACAATCTTAAAAAAAAAAAAAAAAGGATAGTAGGCAGAATTCTAAGATGACCCCAAGATTTTTCCATCGTAGGGCAACCCTCTGGGGTTCCCACCCATCTTAAAAAAAAAAAAAAAAAAGATTTTTCCATCGTAATCCATGAGACTGGATAGATTTTTTTCCCCAGAACCTCCAGACAAGAACTCAGTCTAGGGGCGCCTGGGTGGCTCAGTTGGTTAAGCGACTGCCTTCGGCTCAGGTCATGATCCTGGAGTCCCGGGATCGAGTCCCGCATCAGGCTCCCTGCTCAGCAAGGAGTCTGCTTCTCCCTCTGACCCTCCTTTCTCTCATGCTCTCTGTCTCTCATTCTCTCTCACAAATAAATAAAATCTTAAAAAAAAAAAAAAAAAAAACTCAGTCTAGCCAGCACCTTCATTCTAGTAGGAGCAGAGAACTTAGCCATGTTGTGCTAGAATTCTGACCTCAGTGCTGTGAAATAATAAATGGATGTTTTGGTAATTGTAATTTGTTACACAGAAACAGAAAACTATTACAAGGTTGGACTTTTGGCAGTGGCTCCCTCACAGTCTTCTCTCTGACATGAGGCTGAACAAGGTGATAGCCATGGCTAGAGGCTTTTGCACTTTACTGTACTCCTAAGGCCTTCAGTGTGAACTTTCTGGAGTGAAATAAGATTGGAGCTGCAGCTGAAGACTCTCCCACCACCTGGGTGGCTCAGTTGGTTGAGCGACTGCCTTCAGCTCAGGTCATGATCCCGGAGTCCCAGGATCGAGTCCCGCATCCGGCTCCCTGCTCAACAGGGCATCTGCTTCTCCCTCTGACCCTCCCCACTCTCACACTCTCTCTCTCTCTCTCTCAAATAAATAAATAAATAAAATCTTCAAAAAAAAAGACTTTCCCACATTAGTTGGACTAAAGAGGATATTCTGTGGTATGGAAGCTTGCATGTAGAACAAGTTTGGTGCTTTGGGGTAAAGATTTCCCACACTGACTGCATTTAACATCCTTTGGGGTCATGATCTTTCTGGTACTGAACGAGCTTAAGGCTGTGTCTAAAGGCTTTCCTATAATTCCTGGTGTTAAATGAGAAGCAGAGAAGGAGCAACATGTACTGCACTCATGGGCCTTTATGTGTTGAGAACTTGGAGGTACCAAACACCCGTGGCTATTTCAATGCAGACTTCCCCACACCAGCAGCCCTCGTATGGCCTTTCTCTCACGTGAACCTTCTGGTGCTGACTGAGACAACAGATTCTGCTGTAGGCTTTCCCACATTCAATGCATTCATAAGGTCTTGCTCCAATGTGAGCTCTCTGGTGCCAAATGAGGTTGGAGTTTTGCTAAAGAATTCCCCACATTCAGTGCATTTATAGGGCATTTCCCCAGTGTGAACTTTCTGGTGCCGAATAAGGGTAGATGCGAGGCTGAAGTCTTTCCCACATTCACTGCACTTATAAGGCCTTTCCCCTGTATGAATTCTCTGGTGCTGAACAAGTGTGGATTTGTGGTTGAATGTTTTCCCACATTCACTGCACTTGTAACATTTTATTTCAGTATGAACTTTATGATGTGTGCTCAATTTAGATGGGTGGCTGAGGGCCTTCCCATACTCTTTACACATATAGGACGTTCCTCCAGTGTGAATTTTAATCTGAGTAATAAGAATTGATTTCTCCTTGAAGGCATTTCCACCTGTTGAGCATCTGTAGGAACTCAGTTCAGTATAAGTTCTTAGGTGGTTGAGGAGGGCAGAACTCTCCAGGAAAGATTTCCCACAGTTGCTGCACTTGAAGGGTTTCTGTCCAGTGTGGACTCCTGGGTGCTGCCTGAGACTGGAGCTGTGAGGGAAGGTCTCCCTGGTGCTGCTTGGTAGCTTCCCCATACTGTGAGCGGCTTGTTGCTGTCTGAGGCCAAAGCTGGCCTGGAAGTCCATGCCGCACTCCCCACACATGAAGGGGTGTTCTGATGAGTGGGCCCTACAGCTCTTCACCTGCTCAAGAGGGTCCTCCTCATCTTCCACTTGACACAGACAACCTGAAAGCAGAGAAATGTCAGTTAACTGGATGCTAGGATTGGAGGAGGAGGCACCTTCATCACCAGTGCATGTCAACATACTCAGGAAGGAGTCCAGGGGACTGCTGGAAGGTTCTGTAAAGCTGGGGCAGGCGGTTCTGGATGGAAGGGCTGACCCTGCAGGCTAGGACCCAGCCAGATGACAGAATGTGAAAGATCTCAACAGAGATGAGAACACAAAGAGGGAGCAGAAGAAGGAGGAGAGAGCTATGGTCTCCGTCACTTCTCTGCAAAGGGTTTCGGCAGGGCCTTGGCTACTGGTGACAGAAAGCACTGTGAAGAGGCATGTGTCCAGTCCTGTGAAAAAGTCACTGCAGCACAGTAGCTGGTTCAAGTGTGACACAGAAGGATGCCTCATGTCATGTGTAGAATAGGTCCATGTCGGACAGCTATGCATAAGTTACTGGGCTGCTTATCACCTGACTGTCTCTCAGCTCCAAATTCACCCATTTGCCTGCTCTGTGCAAATGGATTCTTTAAATATTTTTCTTTGCAAGCCTGCATGATGTTAACCTTTTTTTTTTTTTAAGATTTTATTTATTTATTTGACAGAGAGAGAGACACAGCGAGAGAGGGAACACAAGCAGGGCGAGTGGGAGAGGGAGAAGCAGGCTTCCCGCAGAGCAGGGAGCCCAATGCGGGACTCGATCCCAGGACCCTGGCATCATGACCTGAGCCGAAGGCAGACGCCTAACCGAGTGAGCCACCCACATACCCCGGATGTTAACCTTTGTTAGTAGAGGGCATTGGGAAGAAACTGCAGGATGAACAGGGTTTTTTTCCCACTTGCTGTGTGCTCCCTCAGTGGCCTGCTGCTGTCTGTGCAACTTTTTCACGAGCGCTCACACCTTCTCCAGTACCCAGTCCCTCTACTCATTCCAATCCCCTGGTGATGTTAATAATACTTTATTTTGAATCTTCCCTGTTCAAAGCACTGTGCGGTTTCTCTCTGCTGACTGAACCCAAATTGATACAGAACTGGTACTGGGAATGGTTCCAGGAGATAGCCTGCAAAAATGGAATTTGAAGACTGACTTAGTTGTGTTTGGGACATGAGCACAACGCAGAGCTCCCTGACAAATAGGATGACAGTAACCCAGGGCATGCAGTGGTATCAATTAAACAAGCTACTGCCTTGTGCCTTGGGAGCCCAAGTGGCTCCTGCACTTCACTTTTATGGCAGTAATGACAATTGCAAGGACTGTGGTGTGGGACCAAGGGTCCTGAGTGCCCCGGACCACTTACAGAAAGAACATAATACATTCAGGTTCTTAAACTACCAGCTCAAGCCACAGTCTGAGAAATAGATGGATTCCATGACCTCCCTCCGAGAATCTGATTTCTTACAGCTGCAGGGCTGATGATGCTAAAAACCAAACAAAACTCAGTTGTGCAGGTGACTGATTTGTATCATTTGAAATCACAATCTTGCCACGTTTCTCATGTGAAAATTAGGGCACTGATTGGTAATGAATGGGACAATAAAACATTTGTTTTTTGTGTATTTGTGCTGCATTAAACTGCTAAATTTGTAGTAATTTGTTATAGCAGCAATAAAAATTACAACACCATCTCCAACTATGTTCCACAAAAAGACACAGAAGACATTCCCTTCACTAAAATAATTGAGAAATATATTAGTGAGAGGATTGAAAATCTCTGTGGTTGCTCTCTTTTGTAAGCCAGTTATGACTGTAGGAGATGCTGCCATTGAGATGGGCTCCTCTGTTTTCTCGGGGATGATCCCAGGGGTAGCAGAGGCCAAGTGGCCGCACTTAGTTACCAAATACAAGGTGGGCACATCCGCCGTAGCAGGCAACAGGGATGTCCAGGCGACCAGAATGCCTTGGCCTAAAGAGGTCTTGGGCAGTGAGTAATTGAGTACAGCGTTGCCCAGAAAGAAATACTTGGGGGTACAGGTCATTATGCTAAGGAGGGCTAAATGCAAGCCCCTGAAGCTTTCACTCCCTGCCAGGGTAGAAAACCAAAAGCAATACTGCATCCCTGGAGGAGCTGCAGAGACTAATGCCACCACCAGCGATATGAAAGAAGCAGAGGTGGTGGTACCCATCACATGCCATTTAACTCACTAGTTTGGCCTGAGCAGAAGTCAGATGGATCTTGGAGAACGACTGTGGACCATCCATCCTAAATTTAATGTGGTGCCTCTGACTGTAGCTGCTCTTCCAGAGGAAGAACCCAGGCACTTGGCTTGCATCCAAGGAACCGACTGGTGCCTTCTCTTCCATACAATTTACAAGCGACACCAGAAACCATTTGCATTTATCTGCTCAAACCAAACCACAGTGTATGTTCACATTGTTGCCTCAGGATGACATCAGTTCTGCTCTGTCTTGATATTGCATAAACATCACATTGGTCCACTTCAATATGACATGCTGTGTGGATCTGATGAGCAAGAAGTAGCAACTACTTTAGATACCTTGGTAAGAAATATGCAAACAGGGCGCCTGGGTGGCTCAGTTGGTTGAGCGACTGCCTTCAGCTCAGGTCATGATCCCACGGTCCTGGGATCGAGTCCCGCATCGGGCTCCCTGCTCTGCGGGGAGCCTGCTTCTCCCTCTCCCACTCCCCCTGCTTGTGTTCCCTCTCTCGCTGTGTCTCTCTCTGTCAAATAAATAAATAAAATCTTAAAAAAAAAAAAAGAAAGAAAGAAATATGCAAACAAAAGGGTGGGATACAAAACCTACAAAAATTCAGGGGCCTGCCACCTCAGTGAAGCTCTCAGGAGTTCAACTGCCTGAGTGGGTTGAGATATCCATTTAATTGTTGCACCTCGCACCATCAACCACCAAAAAGCATTTGGTAGGACTTTTTGGATTTTGGAGGTAACCTATACAACATCTAAATCTACTGCTTTGGACCATCTACCAAGTCAGCCATCAGGCTTCCTGTTTTAAGTGGAACCAGAAAGAGAGACGGCTCTGAAGCAGGTTCAGGCTGCTCAAGCACCCGGGCCTTATGATACAGCAGACTCAGTGATACTGGAAGTGTCTGTGGCAGATCAGGACATTGTGTAGAGCCTGGCAAGCAGCTGTAGGAGAATCACAGCACAGACCTCTAGGATTTTGAAGCCAGTCTACAGCTTATGCAGATAACTACTCTACTTTAGAGAAACAGTTTCTAGTTTGCTAATGGGCCTTCGGCAAAGACTGAATGCTTAACCAGGGGATGCCAGGTCACATGTGACCTGAGCTTCCCATCATGAACTGGTATTGTCTGACCCACATAGCCAGAAATCTAACATTAAATGGAAATAGTATATAAGATCAAGCTTGGCCCAAGACTTGGGCGGTCCTGCACAAAGACTTGCAGAGGAAGAGGGCACATGTGTAGCAAAAAGGGGCCATGACTCCAGCGGGGTCACCAAGCTGGAGACAGGCTGAGATTGGTGGGATCAGTTGGATACCTGTGAAAGACCTGGACCCCAAACTCCACCCTATGAAGTCTTGAGGTAATACCTATTGGGGGCTACTCACAGGGCTGCTCGAAGAGCAGAGGGAGAGTACGCCCACCCCAGTCACAGCACCCACAGCACCCACCATAGGGAACCTGGGAAGCAAGCAGCCCCCGGTCCAGCTTTGGGATAGACAGAACTTCCCATGGGAAAAGGCAGAGGGTAGTCAGTACACTGTGGGAGGGTGTAGGGACTTACCCAGAGAGCCGATGAGCTCAAAGTTCTCCTATATCACATCATGGTATAGATGCCTCTGCGTTACGTTAAGGAGCCTCCGCTCCTCCTTGGAGAAATACACGGCCACATCCTCAAATGTCACCTGATCCTGCAGTGATGGGTTCAGCTGATCCTAGGGATTGATGATTGGGCAGAAAAACCAACCAAAGGGACACATCCAAGCCTTTGACACGGAAGGGTACTATCCTCTCTCTCACTGACAGGCTCAACACCCCACCACCACCACCACATCCTGATGCTTCCTTTTCCCTCCAGAACTCTACCTCAGAGAGAATACCAAGATCACAATGCCATTGATGCCTTTCTCATCATGTTACTATTAGATTCTGTATCCATCCCACAGCAACAACAGGATGGGTGCCATCTATGTTCTGGTCCAGGCACACAGGCCTCACCCTTTCTCCTCCCAGCCCATTCTCTCTGTGTCCCTCACATCACACCTCTCAGATGCAACTAAACCCTCACTCACCATTCTTCCTTAGGGCCAGATGCCTGCTCCCAAGGCCCTTCAGTTGGCCCTCCCACCTATCAGGCACATAACATACTCAGCATCCTCATACTTCTGCACCCACACCATTCCAGCACAACCTCACCAGTCCACTCCATTCACAACTCCCTGGCTTCCCCACATGCCACTCTCCATGTGGTGTCCTGAGAGTGCATGGCACAGCAACCGCAATCCTATCCTGCTCCAGCCTGCCTGCACTTCCAATGGCCCACTGCCATTGCACCTCACACCATCAACCACCAAAAAACATTTGGTAGGACTTTCTGGATTTTGGAGGTAACCTGGCCCTGTTCTAGCTTCAATATTCAGCCACTCAGAACTGCAATTGGATCTCTGAGATGCTGGACTTCCTTCACCTCTGCCTTCGCACAGGCTGTGCTCTCACTTGCCGTGATCCTCCTCTCCCATTCTGAGGCATACTCAGAGTCCAGCCCACTGGGCCTGGGACACTGCCTGTCGCCCAGGTGACCTCCATCTACCACTGAATGCCTCTGCAACCCTGAATGAAAACCCTCAGGCCCCAGAGAGGGCAGATATAAAAGCCTGGTCAGCCTGCAAACAGGTGAATCAGCCCAACCCCAAGCCCATTTACCCCCTACATCCATCACTGCCATGCCACAGGCTGCACCCCAGGTCCACCTGCCGATCAGGAGCCTTGGCTCCCTGACACTGCCCCTCTTCATTCCCTGCTAACATAGGCCCAGACGTCACAGTGCCTTAGTGACACCTGCCACCACCTTCCAACTGCACAGTCCGAGCACCCGGTCCTCCTTGGCCCCCAGCCTCCCTTCCCACAACTTGTCTGGGCGTTCATCACCGTCCTTCATCCCACATTGTTCCTAGGCCCACTCTCTAGCCCCACCCTTTGGATCTTTCCAGCCCTGACCCTGCAGAATTCCAGAGCTGCACATTCAGGTGCCTACAAGGTGCCTCCATTCCTGGATATATCCCACTTAAAACCTCCAAAACCACCCTCCAGATCTTGTCCCTGGAGCCTGCTCTAGCCACCAACTTCCACAACTGTTGGTAGATCTTCCATCCATCAAACCACTGAGTCCAAACACCTAGGCTACTCCTTGATAGGTCAGTGTCTCTCACTGCCTCACATCCGGCAATTGGGCTGGTCCTACTGAAATAACAGATACAGAGTCCCAGCACCTCTGCCATCTCCATTGCCACCACCCTGGTGCAGCCACCCATCACCAGTAGCCTCTCAGGTGCCTTTTTCCGCCACAGTCCGTAGCCAGAGGGAGTCTCCCAACACCTGAGTCAGATCACCTCCCTCCCCTGCCCTAAATCTCCAATGCTCCCAGCACCCTCAGAACAGAAGTCTAGATCCATTCCAGGCCTGAGTCCTGCCCCTGCTCTCTCTTCTCAAAAGACCTAGGTGGGATCTGGGGTTCCCTGAACACTCCCAGCGCAGCCTCACTACCAAGCACTTGCTGGCTTCTGTGTCTTTAACACTGTCCATATCACATCCCGTTGACTGACAGAAATGGGAACCCTTCTGCATAAGCGCTGGATTAGGGGCCAGATGCGACTCCCAAAGCCCAAGTGGTAAGGGCAGGGAGCTGAAGGCGGCGGGGAGGAGTAAAAGTCCCACGATACCAACATCCCCGATACGGGGGTCTGAGTGAGTGGGGTCGAGGGGGCACCCTCGACTCACCGGCGCCGGGGCGCTCCTCACCGCCGCCGCCCGCCGACCCGGGGCCGGAGCTGCGCACTGCAAGGCGGACACCCGGCCTGGGTCCCACAGGTCAGCCGACCCGACGCCAGCCCCGCCCATGGAGGGATGACCTCGGGCTGACCGTCGCAGTCTGGGCCTCAGTCCCCACCCACTCCTGCGTAAAATGCCTACGGGGCCAGGGTGCCACTTGCCGGGGCGGCGGGGGCCGAGGACCGGTGAGGAGGCTCGGGAGAGCGCGCGGCCCGGGCGGATATCCGTGAGAGGCAGCCGGTCCCACAGTCGGGACGAGTCTCAGAGAGTCTCAGTACTGGGAGCTCACGGCTCGGCGAAGATACGACGACGGACCCTGCCCTCCTGTAGCTTGTGTGGTAGCACCCAGAGGACTCAGCCCTGCCAGCGCGCGGGGCCTCGCGGCGGGAACTACACTACCCAGAAGACACTGCGACGACGTCTCGGGGCTGACCAGTGAGGGCCCAGGACAGGGCGTTTCCGGGAGGGCTGCTGGGGCGGGACTTCCGCCGTCCGCCTCTGAAGGTTGTCTAGCTCCAGCCCTGACAGCCCTTCGCTTCGGCAGCGAAGCGGCCCGGGAGGGCGTCCGTTGGGCTCCCCGAGGCGGCGGAAGCGGGAGCGGGGACAGCACGAGAGTCGAGGAGGGGGGAGGGTCCGGCCACGCCATGTATGCGCTTTTACCGCGGAGAGTGTCCCTCCTCGTGGACTCCCGGCGTCCCCAACCGTAGTGGGACGGCCCCGGGGTGTGCAGCCGAATCGCGCGGGGGTGTCCTCCGTGGCCTCCGCAGAAGCCGGCACGTGCCCGGGGCCGCCCCCGAGTCGTCCCGGACTAACGGCCTGGAGACCTCGGCTGGAGGAAAAGGAGGTGTGGGGAGGAAAATCGGCAGTTGGATGTGGGCAGAGGTGTGGATGGGCCCGGGCCCTTCCCACTGCCGGGTATGTGCCTGTCTCTGGCAGCTGAGACCTAGACAGTCCCTTTTGCAGAACATCCTGAGAGTGGACGCCAAAGACCCTCTAGATCCATCCATGTTGTTGCAAATGGCAAGACCCCATTCTTTTTTATGGCTGAGGAACACTCCAGCATATATACACCACATCTTTTTTATCCATGAATCTATTGATGGACACTTGGGTTGCTTCCATATCTTGGCTATTGGAAATAATGCTGCAATAAACATAAGGGTGCATATATATTTTCAAACTGTTTTCATTTTCCTCAGTAAATTACTGGACTGTGTGGTATTTCTATTTTTAAGTTTTTGAGGAACCTCCATACTGTTTTCCACAGCAGTTGTACCAGTTTACATTCCTACCAACAGTGCACAAGTGTTCCTTTTTCTCCACATCCTTGCCAATACTAGCTGTTTCTTTAATTAGATACTAGCCACTACACTGACAGAGTTGAATAGTGACTAGAAACTGCACAGCCCACAAAGGTGAAAATATTTATGGTCTGACCCTTTACACAAAACGTTTTCTGGCTCCTGATTAAGAAGTTACAGAGGTGGGGTGCCTGGCTGGCTCAGTCAGTAAAGCTCATGACTGTTCATCTGGGGGTCATCAGTTTGAGCCCCACATTGGGCACAGAGATTACTTAAAACTTAAAACTTTTTTTTTTTTTTAAGTTACAGAGCTGAAGAATTTAACCAGAGCTTGGCAAAAGCTGTATGTAAAACAAAAGTGGAAGGAATGGAAGGAATTTGCTAGAGAGGGAAATGGTAGAGGTGGCCATACATAACAGCTGTGGTGTGACCGGCCCAGCACTGCCTGCGAGTGAAGATTGCCGGGGTGCCCTTCCAGTCACAGGTCAGCAGCTGGTAGGAGGCGGCCATGCCAAGCCCTGCAGGATAGCCAGGGGTTGCCTCAGAGCCTTCCATTTTGAAGATTGACTAGGAGGATTCACAGACTCAGAAAATCTGTTATATTCTTAGTTGCAGTTATTTTTTTTTTAAGATTTTATTTGAGAGAGAGTGCGTGCGCGTGAGCACGCATGAGTGGGGCGGGGGGGCGAAGGGAGAAGCAGACACCCTGCTGAGCAGGAGAGCAGGAGCCTGGCTCAGGACTCGATCCTAGGACCCCAGGATCATGACGTGAGCTGAAGGCAGCCACTTAACCGCTGAGCCACCCAGGCGCCCCTTATTTACAGTTTATTGCAGTGAAAAGATATCATTTAAAATCCGGCAAAGGGAAGGGGCATATAGAACAGGGACTACTAGGATCTTAAAAAAAAAAATTAAAAAAAAAAAAGGGGGCGCCTGGGTGGCTCAGTCGGTTAAGCGACTGCCTTCGGCTCAGGTCATGATCCTGGAGTCCCGGGATCGAGTCCCGCATCGGGCTCCCTGCTCGGCAGGGAGTCTGCTTCTCCCTCTGACCCTCACCCCTCTCATGAGCTCTCTCTCTCTCTCTCATTCTGTTTCAAATAAATAAATAAAATCTTAAAAAAAAAAGAACAGGGTCTACTAGGATAGATCAGGCATAAGCTCTCGGGTGTCCTCTCCCAGTGGAGTCACGCGCAGCACTCACTGCTCCCAGAAACAATATATATGACAACACGTATGGAATGTTGCCACTGGTGCACTCACCTAAGTCTCGGTGCCCAGGGTTTTCACTGGGAAATAGTAACGTGCAGCACCCATGTAACTGACCTTATTACTCAGTCTCTGGCTCCCCCAGAGACCAAACTGGTGCAGCATGGCCTAAAGCCCCCACCATAAATCACGCTGTTGGCATAGATGACTTGGTGCGGATCGAGGCTCCAGGCTCACAGAGACACTCTTATTTGGTGGTACAGTGGGCAGGGCTGACTGCAGTGGCTCACCGAGCCTGTAGGACAGCGTAGATCCTGGGATGAGTCATGCTTCCGCTACGAAACAATTAAGCTGCCTTGGCGCCTCACTAGGCCCCTGAATCCGTGCCAGCTGGTTCCGGACAGCATGGAGTGAGGGCAGCACATCCAGCTTCCTGCACAGATCTCTGATCTCAGACACATTCCTCAACAGGCCAGCTGGTCCCTAGCACCCTCGCCACCTGCTGCCCCCCTGCGTCCCCTCCCCCAGCAGTGATGTGCAAACACTACAGATGGCAGCAGGAAGGTGCTTGGTCCAGGTCTGAACCACTGCAATGCTTCAGTCCCACTCCTCCAACATCGGAGGGCAAGGGGCCTGGAGGAGTCAGCTGTTCTAATGCCACCACCCTCGACCCCCCCCCACCCCGCCAACACCCACGGTTCCATGTTTGCTCCCTCCCTTAAGATATGGGAGCCTGGAGACAGGTAAGAACGAAGCCAGACACTCTTCCCTTTCTCTCCTTGGTTCTGCCACACTCCCTACTTGGTGCTCCTGTGGCTGGCACTGGCTTCTCCCTTCCCTCACCAACACTCACAGAAAGGGTGACAGGGTCATCACCGTGAGGATTCAACCTGAACCAAACACCTGGGACTCTCTCACCGCAGAGCAGGTCCCAGGGAGTGGCACGGGCCTGCTTGGCTGAAGAAGACAGAGGACTGTGCTGGTGACTCCACTTTAGGTAGAGGGCTGGCCTCCAAAGTGACCACCATGAGTCTCATTGTCTTGTATTCGCATGCTCACTTAGTTCCCTTCCATAGTGAATAGGGTACCCAATAGCATATGGGGGAGATGACAGAATGTGACTTCTGAGGCTAGGTCATAAAAGGCACTGTGGCTTCTTGGCTTTGTTCTCTCTTGGCTCACTTGCTCTGAGGGAAGCCAATCACCATGTTGTGAGGACACTCAAGTAGCCCCCAGCCAGGATTGCTAGAAGTTCCCTCAAGCCCCCCTGGTTTGTGTGCAGGTGTTACTGAGGAGGGAAGCCTCCAAGTATGGAGAGAGAACTTTGATTGCAGGATGGGGGGAAAGTGGGGGGAAAGACCAAGGCTACCCTACCAGGGTGTGCAATTGAGGGGAGAAGGTGTTTTGCAGAAAGCTCTCTGGTCCCAGTCCGAATCCACACCCTGCCCAGCCCGACAGCCTCAGTTTCCCCATATGTCAGTCTGGATACTGCCCTTCTCGGTCCAGTGGGGGCCCTCCGTGGCCCTTGTTCTCTTGGCCTCAAGAAGATGACCCAAGGGGCGCCTGGGTGGCTCAGTCATTAAGCGTCTGCCTTCGGCTTGGGTCATGGTCCCGGGGTCCTGGGATGGAGCCCCGCATTGGGCTCCCTGCTCGGCAGGAAGCCTGCTTCCCCCTCTCCCACTCCCCCTGCTTGTGTTCCCTCTCTCGCTGTGTCTCTCTGTCAAATAAATAAAATCTTAAAAAAAAAAAAAAAAAGAAGATGACCCGATGGCTGGTGACGGGTGAGGTGTGGGCAGGGGCCTCTTTGACTCTCATGAGGAGAGACTGGCCAGATCCCTGTAGAATGGAGCACTTGGCGTCCCTCCGGGGGCAAAGGGAGCAGAGCTGGAGGAGAACCTGGGAAAGGTTTGGGGAACTGGGGACTCCACGAGCTTGACAGGGAAGGCAGTGTGGCCAAGCTGATGGCTCCTCTGCTCAGCTTTCTGGATGTCATGTGCCATGTGAGGGCCCTCCTTGCTCCTGAGGTGTCCCCAGTGCCCCCTTGATATATAGCAGGTGCTCAATAAATACTTGTAGATTAACTAATTTTCCCTGCAAGTAAGGTGTTTATTGTCACCCATTTTACAGAAGAGAGAACCAAGGTCTGGCATCTCTGGCACCATGCCAGGCACTGAGATTGACTCCCCCTCTCTGGGTATTCACAGGCACCAGGACCTAGGAGGAGGAGCAAGCCCACGGCAGGTGGTTATGCAGCAGGGCTGAAGTAGGCAGAGGGAGGGCAGGGAGGGTGGCCCCAGAGGCTGGTAGGCAAGGATGGGGAGGAGGCCCCCATCACACTGGCCCCAGGGTGGTTTTCGGCAACCCCTTTGTTCGTGGGCAGTAGGTGGGCAGGCATCTAGGTAGTAATTAGCAGACAGGAATGTTCAGGACCCCTGGGATCTATCATCAGCCTCATTTTTTTTTTTTAAAGATTTATTTATTTATTTTGAGAGAGAGAGAGCGAGAACATGAGTGGGGGAGGGTCAGAGGGAGAAGCAGACTCCCTGCCGAGCAGGGAGCCCGATGCGGGACTCGATCCAGGGACTCCGGGATCATGACCTGAGCTGAAGGCAGTCGCTTAACCAACTGAGCCACCCAGGCGCCCTATCATCAGCCTCATTTTAAGGGAGGAGAGACTGGGGCCTCAGTCTCCCAGTTGGGAAAATGGAGAAGCCATACTTTCCCTAGCCCCTAGGAGGAAGCTAGTTAGGACGAGGGGAGGGGTCAGCCCTGCCCACTGCCCTCAGCCACCCCCTTACTGCCCCAGGTCCCTCTCCTTGATGCCAGCTATTTCGAAGGTACAGGTCTCCTTTCAGGAAGCCTTTCTTGAACACCCTCAGGCAGGGAGCATTTTCTTTCCCCCCTTCTGTGCACCACCAGCTAAGGGCCCCTTTCTGACTCCCCTGGCTGGGCCCAACTTCTGCCCCTCCCCGCTCTCCCAGCCTGGGGTGGAGGAAGGAAGGGGTGAGAAGAGGAATATCTGAGACCCCATGGTAAGCTGAATAATGGCCCCCAAAGATCGCCAGATCCTAATCCCCAGAATCTGTGAATCTGCTACCTAAAATGGCAGAATGGACTCTGCAGATGTGATTAAATTAAGCTGTCGATCTGGGGAAATTATCCTGGATTATCGGGGCAGGCTCAATGTTGTCAAGTATCCTTATAAGTGAAAGAGGGAGGCAGGACAGTCAGAGCTTTGAAGATGCGATGCTGCTGCCTTTGAAGATAGAGGAAGACAGGGTGCCTGGTCAGCTCAGTCAGTAGAGCATGGGACTCCTGATCTTGGGATTGTGAATTTGAGCCCCATATGGGGCGTAGAGATTACTTTAAAAAATAAAACAAAATATGAAGGAAGAGGAAGAAGCCAAGGAATGTAGCTCTAAAAGATGAAAAGCTAAGGAAATTCTCTCCTGGACTCTCCAGAGGAGTTAGCCCTGAGGACACTTCACTTTAGAGGTAAAAATGATTTCAAGACTCCTGGCCTGCAGAACTATAAGATAATTAATGTGTGTTGTTCTAAGGAACTCAGTTATTTGTTGCAGCAGTCAGCGAAAACTAATCTAGACCACCAACCCTGCTCCCGCCTGACCAAGTCGTCCCCCCTTTGATGTCCTGATGGTCCCCCTCTGGCTTCCCAACCGGAAGCAGCTCCTCCCATCAAAAGGAGCTCCACTGACATGCCTAGATCAGGGTGGCTATGAGCTAGTTGAGCCTGGAGGGCCCACAGGCATCCCCAGGCTGCCTCTTGGTCACCTGCAAGGCTATCACTCCCCAGAAAACTATCTGGCACCTCCTGTATGCTAGGCACTGAGGACACACATATAAACAAATCAAACAAGAGCCTCCAGCCCCACAGAAGTCACATTTCTCTCTGGAAAATGCCCCACTCCCACCCACAAAACACAGAACCCTGACCCTGGGTGAAGTGAGACAGGATGTGGGCTCCAGAGCCTGGGGGGATACAGAAGGCCTGTGTTCAGTTTGTGTAGAGGGTGGCAGCCATCTGCCTGTGATGACTAACCCAGGAAGGCTTCTGAGAGGAGGAGGACAGGAACCCAAGAGCCGCCCTCCCTGTAGGCTGCTGTCCAGGGCTGAGGCTTCACCTAGGGGAATAACAGCGATGCCAAAAAAGGTTGATGGAGCTCTGGAGGAGGAGGGGTCATAACTGGCCCCGAGAAATTGATGAGTAGAAAAGGGGGTGATGGGGGTTCTAGCACCTAGGGAGAGGCCAGGATGTCTCCTAGCAGGCCAGGGAGACCCAGGAGCAGCCACCCCCAAAATCATGTGGCGCTGACCCAGAGGGCAACCTTGTCTTTGAGCCTTGGTGACCACAGCTGCCCCACAGCGTGTCAGGAGGATCCCAGAAGCCATGACCCACAGCAGTAGTTGAGGCTTCCATTTGCAAATTGGTGCTCAGGACTAAGTGGGAGCTAATCTTAGAGGCTCAGGCCCCATGTGTCCCTCCTCAGCCCTGGCCAGGCCACCCCTGCCCCTTCAAGCCCAAGCCCCAGCCATGTGTGCAGAGAGACAACCCAAGACCAGCATGGAAACAGCTGGATCCCACCCAGACCCAACCTGCATGCAGCAGAGGGAAGATAAGCTCCACAGCCTTGGTGGGGGTGGGGAGGACTGCAAGGGGCCAGGCAGGGGGGTATGACCAGAGACCGACAGCAGTAGCAGCTTTGCCACCAAACATAGGGGCCTCCAGCCGCCGCAGTGCGCCCACAGGGTGAGTAAATCAGAGCCTTCAGCCCTAGCTGCTAGCTGAGGATGCTCCCCCAGGGGTCTGATGATGACTGCGGGGGCACTCAGCAGGACCCTCCGTAGGGGCCGATGGTGCCCCTAGCAGGGTACCTGCACGATGTTGGTCAGAGGGGCTCCCTAGCTGGACTCCCACGGAGACGAGGTTTAGGAGTGCCTCCCAGAAGGACCTTTTCAAAGATGGGGGTCAGGGCCGCCTCAGCTGGATGCCCACAGTGACTGGGATCACGGGTGCTCCCAGAGGGCCCTTGTGGGAATGAAGGCAGGGGTTGCTCCTTGAGAGGGTCCCTGCTCCGTGGTGATGATGCCTGGAATGATCCCACTAGGTCTCCCCTCAGAGAAATGGGTAATTTCCATGCACCTTGCTAAGGCCTCCCCTAGGATCAAGGAGCTAGTTGAGCCTGGAGGGCCCACAGGCATCCCCAGGCTGCCTCTTGGTCAGGGCCCCACCAGGACACGAGGTCCCCAGGCCTGGAGAGAGGACGTGCAGCACAGATGCATTTACCGTGGCCCCCACACGGTCCTCCCACCCCGTCCCCGCGGAGCTCAGCCCGGGCCAGCCTCTGCCCCCCACGTGCCCTCCGGGGGCCTGTCCAGCATCCCCTCAGCCTCCGCTGTGTCCTCGGAGCCCTCCTCGGGCTCCAGCACGTCCTCCGCAGCCCCTGGCAGGGCGCTGTCCTGGTCAGGGCCCATGGGGCGCGGCGTCCAGGGTGTCCCCGGTGCGGGCCGTGGCGGGAACCAGGAGAACCCGGGCGCCGGGGCGAGCGCCACGAGCTGGGGCCGCACGGGGTCGGAGGAGGCGGCGTGGGGGATGAGGAAGAAGATGTAGACGCCCGAGACGACGAGGCCCGCGGCCACCAGCACCGCCAGCGCCACTGCCGCGTTGAAGGCCCAGGCCGGGCTGGAAAAGGAAAGGCGGCGGGACAGCGGGCGGCCGAGGCGCAGCGGCGGCGGGGGCGGGGGCGGCGGCGGGCGCGCGGCGCGGCACTTGCGCGGTCCGGCGGGGGGCGGCGGCGGCCGCAGGTAGAGCAGGCCGCGGCGGCGGTCGAAGCGCACCGAGCCCTGGCGCCGCAGCGGCGCGCGCGCGTCGCGGGGCAGCAGGCCGGGCTGCGTGGGCAGCGCGGGCAGCCCTCGGCGCGGGGCCAGGCGCGTGGGCGCGCGGCACACGGGGCAGGCCACCGCGTCGCCGCCACCCGCCGTGGCCAGGGACAGGCGAGCCAGGCACTCGAGGCAGAAGACGTGGCCGCAGTCCAGGCGCTTGGGCAGCTTGAAAACGCCGTCGAAGGGTGACACACAAATGAGACACTCCCCGGGGGACGCGGGGGTCAGGATGGGGCCGGAGCCCGGGCTGCCGTCCCCTTCCTCCTCCTCCTCCGCGCCGCCATCGTCTTCGCCCTCCTCCCTGCCGGGGGAGCGGGGCGCAGAGAGTGAGCTCGGGGAGCTGGGACCTGAGCCCTGAGGGGCACGAGGACGGCGGAGCCAGGGAGGCCGAGGGCACGGCATCCGGACCGGACCTGAGGGGAGAGGCGGGCCGTCAGCCAGGGAAGCAGGCGGTGGAAGAACGGAGGAGGGTCTGTGGAGGGTCAGGGACTGGACTCTGGAGGGGATGGCCAACACAGAGCAGGGGCATCCGAAGAAGGCGGTGTAGAGCCAAGGAACAGAGAGAATAGAACAGTAAGCGACTCGCTCGCGGGGTAGAAGCAGAGAGAAAGGGTGTCCAGGTAGAAAGTCGAGGAAGCATCAGGACTTGAGGGGGCGGGGAATAGATGGGAGGGCAGAGGATTGGGGACAGGGACAGACCCAGGGGGCACAATAGGTCCTAAGCTAGACGGGCAGGGAAGGGGCAGAGAGGAAAGCTGAGGACCCATCACCAGGAAGGACCCCAGACAAGCAATGGGGAGGATCCAACACGGAGAGGAGCAGAAGATAGGGACCTCTAAGAGAACTAGTTCGACCCTAGGGGGTCCATTCAAGACTCCAGGAGGGGCAGATGAGGAAAAGAGGACACCCAAGCCTCAGGATTGGAGCCCAGCAGCACAGAGCAATGATGGAAGCCCAGAACAAGTGCCAGAGGTTCCCCACCATGACAGACACCAGCTGGCCTTTGGGCTCTTCCTACCTGTTGGTGCCTCCTCCCTCTGGCTGGCACGTCCCTGACAGTTCTGACCCCAGTCCTCTGCCTACCCCCAGCTGCATTCTAGGTGCTCCTCCCTGCAGGAGGGTGCTGTCTTGGTACCACTCCCTCCAGATCCCAGGTTCCCAGGGTACCTGTCAAACTTGTCTGACTGCCTGGCCCGCCCCCAAGACAGGTCCCTCCAGGATGCACACCAAGCCTAACCTTGGCCGGATGTTGGGGGCGGCAGGAAGGTAATGGATGGCACAGGCAGACAGGCCATTGACAGTCTGGCCCAGTGGGTGGGCAATAACCCCCCACCCAAGTCTTCCATCACCTCATGAATCCACTTTCAAGAACCTGGTGTGGCAGTGGCCCTGTGGGCACCCAGGGTTAGGCTGCAGTCATGACTACACAAAATGTGGAGGCAGGGGCGCCTGGGCAGCTCAGTCGTTGAGCATCTGCCTTTGCTCAGGTCGCGATCCCAGGGTCCTGGGATGGAGCCCTGCATTGGGCTCCCTGCTCACAGGGAAGCCTGCTTCTCCCTCTCCCACTCCCCCCGATTGTGCTCCCTCTCTTGCTGTCAAATAAATAAAAAATCTTAAAAAAAACATGCAGAGGCAGCCTGGAGCCCCTGGGGGAACCTGGCCAGAACAAAGAGGAACCTCTGGAGTCCTGGAGTGGAAGGTGGGCAGACCCCACAGTGCACTGGACAGGGCTGGCCCCTGCCAAACCAGCAGACAGGGGGCTGGAAATGGTGGCCCAGACCACTAGCCTTGGAGACCTCTTCCTGGGGCTGCTTGCAGGCAACATGCCTCCCAGATCTCATGGATAAACACCAAGCCCTTCCCCAGACCAGAGTGACATCTATGCCAGGACAACCCCACCCCGCTCATTTCCAGCACTCCAGTGGCCAGGCCTGCACCCCGGGGTGCCATGGTTCTGAGTCAGTGGTGCTTCCTGAGCAGAGTTATTCCCCTGGTGAACCCGGGTCCCCACGCACCAAGAGACAGGTCAGAAACGTGGGCAGCTCCTCAGGACACTGGGGCCATCCCCACTCCAGCGCCCAGAGCCCCCCCAGGACAGACACTGGCACAGGTGGGTGAGGCTGCCCCAAAGGCAGACAGGTTTATTGAAGCCACAGCCAGGTGATCAACGGTTGGACTTGGCCACACGTTCCAGCTCGTCCTTCTTCTTGATAGCATAGGAATTGGAAGAGCCCTGCAAGGAGACAGATGGTTAGTTCTGAATACTGGAGCAGCTTCCCCGTGAACTGGCCGCCTCCCCGTGTCCTCACTCACCTTGGCTGCATTGATGAGCTCATCTGCTAGGCACTCGGCAATAGTCTTGATGTTCCGGAAGGCGGCCTCGCGGGCACCTGTGCACAGCAGCCAGATGGCCTAGGGAGCACAGGGGTCAGCTAAGCCTGGGGGCAGGGGTGCCCCCCACCAGAGAGGCCAGCGTCCTCCAGGACCCTAGGCCCGCCAACACATGCCGGCTACCATACTGCCATGCATTGGCCCAGTGAGCCTGAGACAAGACACAGGAGGAGCCCACGGGCAGCACCAGGCGAAATGCAACGCAGCGTGTGCTGCTGAGCGGCACGCTTGAGTGAAAACGGCCAGCTGCAGTGATGGAACCTGGAACAGTTCTATCTCTTAAATTCCTGGAGTGATGGGGGGGACAGAGTATCCTGACCGGGACCCTTGATTGAAAACGGACAGCTGCAGTGACGGAACCTGGAACAGTTCTATCTCTGTTAAATTCCTGGAGTGATGGTGGGGACAGAGTATCCTGACCGGGACCCTTGATTGAAACGGACAGCTGCAGTGACGGAACCTGGAACAGTTCTATCTCTGTTAAATTCCTGGAGTGATGG